>NW_027531384.1:266741-271508 GCF_008692635.1 Crocuta crocuta | reverse complement strand
ATTTTTACAGCTTTATTTCTAATTCAATTAAAGGTAGTGATTTGAAACCTGCAAATAATGAGCATCTACTATACTTTGTGCTTTATATTAATTACCTCATAGAATCCTCACTCTGTCTCTAAGAGATAAGGTTTTTTTCTATTANTGTATTTTTTTTTTGTCACAGAAAATCTAGCAGTGTTTTTCGCTCTTAGAAAGCTGTCATCTAAGACACTAATCGTTTCTGGACTTCCGAAATACCGGCTTTTGCTATTCAGGTTTTGTTGTTGCTGGTGGTAGTGTTTAAATAAAAAGTCACAGAGATAAAACCTCATCCATGACATTCTCATTAGGGGTCACAGCCTCTCTTCCCTGAGGCTGATCCTGGTTCTGAATGTGAAGTTGTAGGCTTGCACATCCTGAGCTAGGGTCTTCTCAAANGTGTGCAGCATGTCTATAATGATCTAAAATAAAAATGCATTACTTGCTGTATCACAGTAAAAAAGAAGTTTAAAAAATACTGCAGTCTACGTTCTCAAATCAAAATAATCTGTGGTAATTATAATATGCAAAAAAAAGAAACCCCCTAAAATAAAGTACCATAACTGGAAGATCTGATTGGTAACTTCCTCAGCTTTACAGGCTGTGTGGGCTGCTTTTCATTTTCTCTTTCACTAGATGTAGAAGCAGATATCTCTCAGATGACTCTCTGAATTCTGTAGTTCAGAGCCTGACCAACTACTGTGTGGCACTTTAGTGTACACAAGATCTCATTTGATCCCAAGTAACACTGTGAGTTAGAGCTTATACAAATATTAGAGAGAGAATGCAGAATTTAAATATCTTTCCCAAAGTCACCCAACTAGTACAAGACAAAAATAGGAATCAATTATAGACCCTGTGATGTCATGGCCTCTTCTGTCACTTCATTAGGTGTGATGGCAGGTGTTCCATGTACACACATTTTTCAGGCCCAAAGTAGAAAAACTAATGCTTAAGCAGTATGTGAGGCTTTAGTGCATCACTAGTGCTGATTAGATGTGATGGCTTTTCATACTAATAATAAATGTATGTCCTTTTTGATATGATAACACCAACAAAATAAATCAATGCAATCATTTAATTTAAAATGTATTAAGTAACAGAATTCTGGAGTCTCAAAATTACTGTTTTTCAGAGAATGAAGAATCCTTCAATGATCTTGACCTTAGTGGGAGTAGAAAGGGGGAGGGCAATGAAGTTGAATCTATTGTAAATAAGATACTAACTGACAGATAAGGAAACTTAATTCAGCAGCAATATATGATAATGAGGAGCTTTAATAGTTTATTACTCTTTATAAATATTCTCTCCATCTCAGCTCTATGAAATGTGATTTGTAAATGTAAGAATAATTTGATTTGGATGTTCATTTAATTGATTCATCTGAATCCACACACAGGGAAATCAGTTGTTTTGTAACTATATGTCTATTTACCAATCTAGTCAATTTGAGTTGAGACCATGTGAAAGACAATACAACAGGGCATCTCTACAAACATTGTGATGCATAGTTTAATGCTAAATATGTTAGAGGCACATATGTAAAAATAATCCAAATGTATATTTTATAGCATGTATCTTTTTAACTGGCTAAAAATATAATTACATATACAAACAAGAAATAAATGTGAAAAAATATCATAGCCACCATGTTTAGGAAACTATAAGTGAGATAGGCATAAAATAATGTCATTAACTAGAACTCACAAATTTGCAAGTGCTTTTGACATGGCTTTTCTAAAAGTACTAATATAGTATTTAGATACTACCAGCTTTGTTTCTGTTTCTGTGTGCCAGTAACCAGGAGATGGAATGCTACAGGGTTATTGTTGGCAAAAGACCAGGTATTTCAGATGTCTGTACTCACTAGCAGGGCATGAGTTTTATGAGGATAAAGAGTCGAGAAATTAGTCTCTTCTTGAGAAAACACCAAATGTCCGATGATGCTGGTGCCCGGGGAAGCCACCTGGGCTTCAGCAGAGGCCTCAGCAGTGGCATCTGAGACCCCATCCAGCTATGGTCTGGAGCAAGGTTCCCCAAGGCAAGGTTCAGGACAAAGAGTGGATCCCCATCACCAAGCTGGGCGCCTGATCAAGGACATGAATATCAAATACCCTGGAGGAGATCTATCTCTTCTCCCTGCCGATCAAGGACTCTGAGATCATTGAGTTTTTCCTGGGAGAATCCCTCAAGAATGAGGTTTTGAAGATTATGCCCATGCAAAAGCAGACCCATGCTGGCCAGCAGACCAGGTTCAAGGTATTTGTTGCCATCAGAGATTACAAGGGACAGGTTGGTCTGGGTGTTAAGTGTTCCAAGAAGGTAGCCACTGCTATCCTTGGGGCCATTGTCCTGGCCAAGCTTTCCATCATCCCTGTGTAGTGAGGCTACTGGCAAGCCCCACACTGTCCCATACAAGGTGACCAGCCACTGTGGCTATGTGCTGGTGTACCTCATCACTGCCCCCAGAGGCACTGCCCAAGAAGCTACTGATGATGGCCGGAAATGACACCTGTTAAATCTCAGTCAGAGGCTTCATTGCCACTGGGAGTAACTTCACCAAGGCCACATTTCATGCCATTACCAAGACCTACAGTTATCTCACCTCCCACCTCTAGAAAGAGACTGTGTTCACCAAGTCTCCCAATGAAGAATTCACTGACCATCTTGTAAGGTCCCTGGTTCCAGCTGTGGCCACCACATAGTTTTATATGAGAAGAATAAAGTGAATCAAAGCCTGTTTAAAAAAAAATTGGGGAAATTATGACTCTGTGTTATATATATATATTATAATCATGTCGTAGTTACAATCATTTATCTATCACCAAGCATCTCATAATGCAGCTGTAATGTAAAAGAAGACAACTGGATTTAGAGTCAGAAGACTACACTGAAATAAAAGGCTAAGATTTACTAGCTGAGTAACCTTGAAAATTAATTAGGCTTCACTTTCTTCCACTGAAAATTATAGACGGTAATTCTTTTTTCATAGAATGTTTAATGGTAGTTTGAAGTTGAATAATATAAAGTTGCTGATATTCGACCATTTTTATCTACAAAAATGATAGTTTCATTTGGATCAACCTAATAGTAAGAGCTACACAAATCTTATAGGCACTTTGCTGTGTTCGACATGTTATAGTAGATTACAACAGTAACTTCAATTTTTTACCCCTCCCTGTATTTGGGCCCTTTGCAATAATCCATTTTTAGTGTCCTCCCATCACTAGTGGGTGGATCTACCCTGTCCCTTGAGTCTGGGCTCAACAACTTGACTTATTTTTGTCAAAGGAATGTTAGCATGGGTGAGTGAATGCAGAGGTTTAAAGTGAACTTTAGCAATGGGGCTTGTCCTCTCTTGCCATCTGAATATGTCCAGGATAGACCTCTAGAGAATAAGACACATGTAGACAGAGTTGAGGACATCCAGTCATTCCAGCCTAGGCCATCCTAGATCAACTGACATCCAGCCCACTCCCACACCTGTTCAGGAGACCAGGTATGATTAGTATAGCCAACCTTCAGCTATAAACTTTTAGTTGTAAACCCCAGAAGCACACCTATTATTGTGGCAATAACTAATGATTAAGATACAAATGATTCATTTCATTCACACAACAAATCTATAGGCACTATTATCATCCTCAGTGGACAAAAGAAGATGCTGTGACCCAGAGAAAAGTTTAGTTACTACCCTGGCTCATATGAACAGATAGTAAATAACAGAGGAAAGGTTTGAAATTAGGGAGCGTGGCTTCAGAGGCCGTATTCTAACCAGTATACTGAATGGCTTTGTTCTTGTAAAGATGAAATGAGATTATTTTTTGAAAGTGCTTTGTCAATGTTAAAGCACACTAAAAATATAAGTCATTATTATGAAGCTCCAACTCCTTTACAAAGACGCTGTAAAATTTCAACTAAGTTTTTTTTGTCTCATAAAAAAAGAAACCTCAGGCAAGCACAAGATGATTTAAAATGCACTGTTCTCTGATATGCCAGTAACATAGGGAAAACTGATAAATGGTGAAATTTAGCATGCCACCTTCCTTCCGAATCGGTGATAGACCGCTGCTATTTGCTAGGCAACTACCAAGTAAACAGAAAAATAAACCTATGGTTTTCTTGGCAAGTGTCATTAAAAATAGATTAAGTTTACAGTAAATGTAATCTGTAGCATATATCATACAGACAAAAAACCTGAAGGGGAAATGAAGGCATTAATAAGATATTTCTTAATTTTATGAAGCGTTACACACATCAGACCACTGAACCAAAATAACCTAGGGAAATAGCAGTGAAAAAGGCATTTATTCCTCAGCTTCGAGGAGGCATGCAAATATAAATGGTGCAAAACAAGAAGCTGATTATTCCTGGAAATTGGAATAAACATAAAAAAGAAAGTCTGGAGGTGCTAATAGGCATTAAATTTATGAGGTGTGACTTTATTTACATGGGATATTCTCTATGGGCATGAATTTTTAAAATTCCATTTGATTTTTCATTTTTATATATGTCAACCCCCCCAAACTATTATTTTCTTCAAAAAATACAACTAGAATGTTACACTAGGTTAAATGAATAATGGGGAGAACTGAAGAGAAATAGGAAGAGGGACATCTTGATTTGGGAGGCTTTTGTCTGCAGGAGTTCTTTTTTAACAAAACACAGAAATGACACTTTTAAAAAGAGAGAAAGAAAAAAGTGAACTTGGAAGAACAGAGAATAAAAATGAAAAGGAACCAAAAA
>NW_027531384.1:259440-266726 GCF_008692635.1 Crocuta crocuta | reverse complement strand
GGATTAAACAGAAAAGGAAAAGAGAGTTCTCCAGAAAGCATAACTAAGAGTTAGATGATTTATACAAAGCCTATTGTTTCATCAATGTCTCCAAAAAAAATCCTAGGCTTGATTTAGCTGTTTCCTATTTTAACCATTTGTTTCTCCTCTGATAATTGTCACCTTATTTTCTCTGTCCTCTGAAATAGGAACAAAGAAAGAGGGAGAACACTCAGAAGAGTTTTGCTCTTGAGTGTCCTTCTCTAGTGTTCAACTTTGAACACAAACTATTCATTCATTCATTCATTCACTTATTCATTAACTAACAAACTTCTACTGAGAGAAGTGATAACTCCTCATTAGCAGATGGGTGTATACAAGATAGGCTGAGAGAAAACTGACCCCACTTAATATGGATTTGGATGGCACTTTTTTCTCCCCTGACCACTACACCTTCATGACCTCCCATTTGAAGTGAAGTTCCTTGACAGTCTCCTCATATTGTACTTGATCAGATGATGTCACTTTGTATAATTCCTGGTGAATTTTACCTTATTGTCATTGCTTCAATGTCCTAGCCTGTCAATAATTTTCAGTCCTGATAGTTTAATCATACAATGCTATATGACATTTTTTATGTATTCTTAAAAGTCATTGACAAAATTTCCCACAGGCCAGATGACTAAAGAAAAAAAAAAAAGAAGCCTGAAAAAAGTGGCAGTCTATTACATAGCTGCTGGGCATACAAATTGATACTACTGCTTTGGAAAACTGCTTGATTATTAAGTAGAACATGTGAATTCCCAATAACCCATCAATTATATTCTAAATTATAAATACACAACAGAAGTGTGTACACAGTTTATCAAGGGGTCTGGATGAGAATAATCATACCATCAGTATTTGTAATAGTCCACACTGAGAGCAAACTATACGTCCAGTCACAGTAAAATGGATAAACAAATTGTGGCATCTTCATATAATGGAATACTATAGAGCAGTGAGATGGGCAAACTACAGTTTACATGCAACAACATGGATAAATATCAAGGACATATGTCTAATGAACTAAGACACAAACAAAATGTCCATTTTCCTGAATTCAAAAAACAGACTAAATAAAACTGTAATGAATAGGAATGAATAGTTATGTGATCAAGTTATTTTTTTAAAAAGGAAACAATGAGATTATTACCTGTAGAGTGGGGGAAAGTGGGAGGAAAGTGTTGAGAGAAGCCTGACAATTTCNTTTTTGCGTGTGTTTTCTTTCACAATAAAAACAGACTTTAAAACAACCAAGCAATATTAATTAGAACATCATGTATGGAAGGATCCCTACATGATTATATTCTGGTTTATCTAAATTCCTTTAGCCTTCACTGCCATTAAACATCATGCTTTTTTTTATTGGTTGCTTATAGAGAGCACATCTTTCAAATAAACTAATTAGAGTCTTATCTAATACTTTCACTATTATTATTTTGTGAATAAGTGACATATTAGCCTGGAATTGCTAGGCTGGAAACATATCTGGGAAGATAAATAGATAAGTCTCCTAAAATTAAAGACACTGAAAAGTAGTAACTAGATATATGGCAACTCTTCTTAAATCTTCAATATTTTAATCATAACTAAGAGCTAATTCTGAGGTGAAAGTCTTTTAATCACTTACAAATAAGTAATGACCATATTTCATTAATCCTAAGATGTATTTTTTTCACACCTTTGAAATCAGAGTGCATCTTATAATCAACAGTATCTTCAGTCTTTGTCAGCCTCGATCAAAGTTAAGGTCTTCCAGAGAGAATTTTCATTTGCTTTTGCCATCCAACTTGAGGCACTACCCATCTGAGACCATTGTAAATTAAATTCTCTGCTTGAGGTTTCTTGGACCACACTGAAAGTGTGAATTCAGATCTCAAACATGCACGAGTAGTGACTAGTTGTTCAAATTTGCCACCCAGTGTCAAAGTTGAAATATTAAGGTCCCCTTTCTGTTCTTTCTCTGTGGCCACTCTATTGAAATGTTTAGTTTTACACTAAAGCTATAGCCTTTGGTGACCCAGTTTTAGTCAGAGGATACCTGTTAGACCTCTCTTCCATCCATTCTTGGTTTTTCCTTTCTTATTAGTACCTAAAATGTTACAATCAGTGATGTCTTAGATTATACAAGATACAGGTCACAAGTAGTGGTTTGCTTTGTTTTCCACAAGAAAATATTTAACCTGCAACTGGACAGCAAAACCCAGACTGATTCTTACATATATCATTTTGTTTAACCATGTATTCATTTTGGTCAAAATCTTGCTATATACGCTATATGGTAAAGTATCAGGTTGAAACAAAATCAGTGAACTTACTTTGACAACTGCAAGTATTCTACTATATATGGCAGAATTATTGTTTCTATGTGAATTGCTTTGTCTTCCCTACTTGAATCAAAAGACCTGTGAAATCTCAGAATGTACCTTTAGTAATGTTCCATTGCCTTGTACAATATTGGGCCCATATTAAAGACACAATAAAACTTACTGAATATTTGAAGGACTGAAAAGCAAACATCCAATTTGCACCAAACAAAGAAAACTTCTGTAAATAGGGTCATCTGTGTGTGTGTGCACTCAAATGCAAAGGAAAGGTCAACATCTGGGCACAGAAGCAAAGAGAGCTTCTTGGTTGTTCTTCATTAGGAAAATATTTTGGCCTTGCCAGGATTAGATATTATGGAAGAGAGCTAGGGAGGGTATTGGGAATCCTATCTACAATGCTTGCTCTAACAGATTCAATTCACAGCCTTAGCAGGTAATAAAAGAAGCCTCTGGACCATGTAAGGGATTGCCCAGGCATAGCTAGGTGTACTGGCCATTTTATGTATTAATGCCAATCTCAAATAAATCACTTCTCTGGTCTGCTGTGGGAAAGGCTATTTCTGTCAGTAAGTGAATGGAGGATTACTGACTTCCTGACCTTTCCTGACTGTGATAAAAGACGACTTTTTTCCTTTCAGCAATAGTTTAAAAATGGAAATTGCTCTTTTAAATGTACGGTGTGAGAATGAAGGAGGGAGCCCACTATTATTCCATAAATAGATGGTGGCAGAGGGCACCCCTTGGGAAAGGGAGAAATTCTCATTAGGGCTATTTTTCTGAGAGCTGTCAGTATGCATGTGTTTGCATTTAAAGACTGGAAAAAGGAGGAAGCAAGTCCTGACCCAATGTATTTTTAAGACTCTATTCTTATTCCTGCAGCATTTAAATATAGTGTGTAAAATACAGCACTCCTAACTGCCTTGTGCTATGTTTGTTATGTGGATTCTTATGTCATTCTCCTGATGAAGGAGTCAGGAATGTAAAATGATTTTGCCTTGCATTATTAGATCCAAATAAAAATGGAGAATTACAAGGCATGCATTTTCCCTTGACCCAGGATATGGGACAGTTGCCTAGTATTTCAAAAACACATGGCTTTTGCTGCTCAGACCACAGGAAAAAAGACTGTGCTAAAGGATTGGACTTTATGTTAAGTATGTTCAAGCATCTTTTGAAGGCCTGAGAAATTTAAACAAATGAGAAAATGATGATGATATTTTGTGATATCAGATACTAAAACAACTAAAATGGCCCAGAGAAAGTCCAGCCATATCCCTGAAGTCTTCTATCAATTTAGTCTTAAGGGTCTTCTTTTGCAATAGTACCCTTTGTCAGTACCATTCTTTTGTCTCGTGTTCTGCATGCATGTGGCTTCTCTGGACAATTTGAAGATATTGTTCACAGAAATAAGGGATCATATATTAGACCAGTGAATGCTTCTGATTCTGACTCAGTTTGTCTTAAGAGCATGAGGCCATCTGCTGTCATCCAGAGTCACAGAAAAAAATGTCCATCAAAGCTGAAATTTACATCAATCAATAGAATTTTATTTTCAAGTTAAACAGGGGAAAAACCACAAAAAACCTCTCACAGTGGGTGACTTAGTCCCTGAATGAAAGCTGTGGAGATGACAGATAATTTGCCTATAATACTTTGCACCAAGAACTAACAAATCATCCTAGTAGGTCATTTAAATACCTAAATGTGTTTGGTCTCACTGCAAGAAAGAACAAGCCTCCTCTTGAAAGTGTTAATATCTATGTCATGGTGCATCTGATATTGAAATAACATATTTAATCAGTGGATTTTCATGAACAAGTAATTTTTTTTTTCTTAAAATACACACACAGAGACAGGGATTTGCATTTAGGACACAATAGCAAGATTGGGGGAGGGTTTACTTCCCATTCCTTGTTTAATCCTAGGTTGAGTTGGGAACACCAATGTGGGGGAGACTAGTCTTTGACCTTGGGTTTAGTTGTCTGTGCTTGTATGTAACTACTTTTTCATGTGTGGAGCCACTATGTAGCCAAAGGATGATCCAAGAATAACTGTAACCATTAGGATGACTTGCTTACTCAGCCATGCAGATCAGATCTCCAGAGGAGTTGGTTGAGTAGACTCTTTAACAGTACGCAATTAATGAGTTTGCTCCAACATGCTTGATTCTACTTGGGCTTGATTTACTTGTGCCCACAGCAGCACTATAATGAAGGTAATAGAAACCTTGGTTGATGGTATTGTGTGTGAGGTATTAGTCTGAAATCAAGATAAGCCATAAGTACAAAGAAATAGGCAAAGTCAGCAAGACTGACATTCTTGGAGAACACATGTGAATGGTGCTCTCTGGAGTTGTGCAGCACAACAGCTCTTATGGGTTAATGCCGATTACTGATGTACTCTGGATGTAAGATGGAGGAGAAATTACCATGTGTGGCTTCAGACATTCCAGGGCAGCTTTCATGCCATCTGATAATTATTGGCCATTCACTCTTAGCTTATGACTTTGATCCTGGAAAGAATCTATACAGAGAAGGGAGAGTTTACATTAAAATATTCTCCCTGAGCTACCTTGTACTGTGAATAAGACGTTGTACTGTGAATGAGACAACTGAGAGCAAATTTTGACAGAGAAATAGTGTTGGGCACCCTGGGTTGGGATGAGAAGTGTATCAAGAAATCTTCATGTACTTCCAGTTCTTTTTTCGACATTTAGCACAACTTGAATATTGAACCCTCTAATAAAGGATGCTTTGTCTAACAATAGGTTCTATTCATTCCAACTAAAACTGATTTAATCAAAACAGGAAATTATTGAAACAGCATGGGAGTATTTCATGGAACACAAGTCAGCTTGACCTTACTAGGAACTGGTACTCCTTTATATGTCTGGGTCTTATATGGTCCTTCTTGACTGCTTCTCTCTGCATATCTATTTCATTCCTTTATTTTCTGTAGTTTTTCTTTGCATCCCTGCACACACCCCAAAACCCCATGGTTTATGCATTTTATTACTAGCTCCATGCAGAGACCAATCCCAAATTAATGGGCAAGAGAAACAGAGGAGTCTAGCTTAAGGCAGGAACCATCTCTTCTGTAATTACCTCTGACCAGGGGTGCAGGGTCATGTGGTGCAAATATGGCTGCCTCCCAAGTCCACTATTATTCTCAGAAAAATCATTATGGGTGGAGCATAGACTCCAAAGCTAATCAACTACACCAGCCCGTCAGGCTTCTACTATCATACCTACACAGCCTTATACCACACAGTTATGACTAAATGGTAAAACCTGTAAGATCAAACTGTTTGATCTCCTTTTCCCATGGATAATTTCCCCCAATCCTTACTCTGACTGTAACTTTGTATTTCCATTAAACTGTAAATCTAAAAATATACCACTCTAAGCATATAAATGCATGCAATTTGTACATATTTATACTAAGAAACCAAAACCAGCCTTAGTTTAGGAAAACAGCATGTTACACTTGTTTTCACCATTCAAACAGCACAATGGTCAAAGAAATCTGAGGCCAAACAGTGCTTTTGGTTTCAATGGGCATGAGAAGTCTTAATTGTTGCCTCAACTTCTAGAGCATTTCTAATTCAAAAACTGTTATGCAGTCATTGGCCGCAAGAGGTTGCTGTGTTTAGGATCATACTTGAGCTTCCTACTGCTCAAATACCTGGCTCACTATGTGCAAATGTTTATTGACTTTTGATACAGATAGGAAAAAATAATTTTATACGTGCCTGAAAAAAAAATGGGAGAAAGTAACTCACAGTATTCCATGTCTTGAAAACTGGCTAGAAAGATATGTGCTAAATATTAAGGTTTGCACAGAAATATTCTGAGAATAGATTTTCCGAAATTCTGCTTCATTAAGCAGCATTTAAAAATATCAACGTCTTTATAAAATGTAACTGGAAATTTTATATGAAACATTATACCTCCATAAGGATTTCTATATTATGTCAAATTTATGCCAAATTGGTTCCAACAGTGAACAGCATTCAGAGTTGAACGAGAAACATAATTTTCATGATCATGAATGTTAAATGTTTTATTATTTAGGGAAGCAAAATTTGCCACCCCCAAATGTGTCTTTTGGCATGTGGATTACTTTAGGCTCATTGTTTTTAAGAAACAGAAGACTCAAGTTGTTTTTCTTCTTTGCCTTCCCCATAACTGCCTAAAAGGATTTAGAGGATCTGCTCCAGGAGAGAGCTATCCCCATAGATAGCTACAGTATAATATGAACTAGGTGTGGTGGTCAGGGAGGAACCTAGCAAGTCCTATTTGATCCAAGTTCTCTCTGTGTCCCATTGTTTCTGGATAGCTTAGCAAATATTTGTTTACCAAACATTTACTTTTTCATCTTCCTGTGAATTGCCTTCCTTCCCTTAGTAGCCCCAGACCCCTACTCACTTCTCCTTAGCTCCCTACAATGGCATATAAGCCTCAATTGCCTGTCTGTGGCCTCAAAGTCTTAGAGAATTCCCACGTGTATGTAATGAAATTTTATTTTCTCCTGTTATTCAGTCTCTTATTTAATTCTTAACAGCCAAAAGCAAACAAACAAACAAAAAACCTTGAATGGTAGAGACAAATTTTCCTTCCCAACAATTTCTCATTTTGCTTCTTTCAGACACATCACTATGCAAATAAACACACTTATAATAGCTAGATGATGTTTAAGAAGAATCACCTATATGTTAAAAATTGGAAAATTTGTCCTTGATGTCAGGAGTTGCCACACTACCACTGAGCAGTGATATGGTCACAATGGGGGAAGTACTCTCCAAAAACACTTTGATACAGAAGTTTGTGTGGGAGAGGTTGCCAAGCATGAGAGCATTTTATCTTTTCAGTTAACATATGGTATCAAAGACCAGCAAAGCAGTGTTTCTTCTCCATTTAACTCTTAAAAATTTAATCC
>NW_027531384.1:253435-259261 GCF_008692635.1 Crocuta crocuta | reverse complement strand
TAAAAGTCTGTTCGGACTTGAAACAATTTCTTTGAACTCTTCTTGTGAACCATTTTTATAAAAAAAAAATTAAATAGGCTGTGTGATATTTCTTATTTTACCTTTATAATGATAAATTCAAAGCAACCAAGGGACACTCTTCAATACCATCATCACATCTATGTAATGTGTAATTATATATGATATATAACTAGTATATATATATTTAGATACTATTTTCTTCATTAATTCTTGTCACATGCAGAAATTGAAGTATTCAAGGTTTTTGCTGGTTTGATGACATGATTTTCCAGTACTTGTTCCAAGTTTCTTTTATAATCATTATTCCTATGAAGTCATTCAACTTGGAAATAATTGCTTGCCAAAACTGAGTTTCTCTGGTGAACCACTCAACACAGCTTTAGTTTTATAAAGAACACCATTCTTTGTGTGCTGTTAATCTTGGCTTAGAAACACCACATATTATTCTTCCCACTTGAACAGTTCAGCTCCTGTTCTCTTAGTTATACTTTGGAACCATTAGACTTACTGCTGGAATATAAATGTGTGAGTCACCCAGCTGGTGACTCTTTGAAAACAGATTTTCCAAGTATAGATATATGGACTCCCTGCTCACAGCAACATTCAGTTGTTCAAAATCTGAGGACTTCCCAAACAGTCTGAAGACCTGCCTCATGCAAGAAAAATTGTTAGCATTCTATTAGGTGGCATTTTGTTACTTAGTGTGATTTTAACTTTGGCATTAAGTAGCTATGATACCATGTTCCAATAGTTGACATAGACATTAAATTATTCAGTAAGTTAGAGCTTCCTGTGAAAATGCTAAGCACATAATTCTAATTTTTATTTGCTCTTTTAATCTCATTTAAGAATGCACTCCTGAAAAGCTATTAGCAGGTCATGAGAATTTGATAAACCAGAAATTCAGGTATTCGGTGGATCATTCTACAGAATAGAAAATAATTTCACTACCAATTTATTTTCTAACCCAAATGACTTAAAAACCTTCAAAATGGGACACTGTATTGACATAGGATGGGCCTGATTTAATAAAAGAAACTGCTAACAGGCTATATGGCCATTATGGCAAAGCAAATTGAAATTGCTTTCCTGTTTATGTACACAATGAAATCTCTGAAGGCAAAGGATTTTCCCTTGTCAAATCAGAATTAAGTTATGTCTCCATGTCTTCCAAATTCAGAGAAAGTGGGTCATGGATAATTACCAGGCAGGACATGTCTGTAAACGTGTTTTGCTCAGGAGAATTCTGTATACAAATGAAAATACTTTATATTGAAAATTTAATATATCAAATGAATGATGCTACTCCATCAAATTAAGAAAAGGCAATTGAAAGGAAAATTTCCAAAATGATAGAAAATTTGTGAAAATGTTAGAATTTATAGCTGTTAAATATGCATACTTTTGGAAGTTTGATATTAAATATAGCATAGGCTCACAGATGATTTACAATATTTTTGGCAGGAAAAAATACTGAGAACCTTTCAAAATTTAAGGGTTCATATGACACATGGAAAGGATATCCTAACAAAAGTATGTATTTCATGTTCAAACTGATTTTAACACAAGAAGGTTTATTCAGTTATACGTGGTTCTATTTCTATCTTCATGAAAAATTTCTGGCAATCATACAACTGAATTTTATCACCTAATTTAAATTTCTTTCCAAGCACACTCACCATTCATATACACAAAGCTGATGCAAAATTTTGACTTTATGAACTCCTTCACATACACATGTGCATGTGCACTGAAAATTCAGTGCTTCTCTAATTAAAAAATTAGAAATACTGCATGAAAGGCTATTTTAACATACCTCTCAAACACTGAAAACGAAACAAAACCCAAAGTAGAATTATCAACCCTTTTGCTACTCCTGTTTCTTATTGTGTCAGTAGAGGCAGAAAAAGGAAAGCCTACTGTTATCTCCTCCCAGTGCATTTCAAAACAAAGTTTCAAAAGTCATTCAACATTCTTTCTTTTATTGTTTCTATAACTCACCTGCAGAGGACAGAAAAGAATCTTGGGAGAAAATATGAAACAGAATTAGTTTTTTTAAAAAAAATTTTTATAGTTTTTTAAATTTATTTTTGAAACAGAGAGAGACAGAGCATGAGTGGGGGAGGGGCAGAGAGAGAGGGAGACACAGAATCTGAAACAGGCTCCAGGCTCTGAGCTGCCTGCACAGAACCTGATGTGGGTCTCGAACCCACAAACCGTGAGATCATGACCTAAGCTGAAGTCGGACGCTTAACCGACAGAGCCACCCAGGCACCCCAGAAACAGAACTAGTTTTAAAAAGTCTGGGTGGCTTAGTGGGTTAGGTGTCCAACTTCGCCTCAGGTCATGATCTCATGGCTTGTGGGTTTGAGCCCTGCATCAGGCTCTGTGCTTACAGCTCAAAGCCTGAAGCCTGCTTCATATTCTGTGTCTCCCTTTCTCTCTCTCTGCACCTCCCCCACTCGTGCTTGCTCCCTCTCTCACAAAAGTAAACACTAAAAAAAATGTTAAAACTCTTACCTAAAACAAGCATGTCATATTATGTTGTTTTCCAAATAATATATATTATAAAGGAAAACATGAACTGAAGACATGTAATTAGGAACCTGTTAATGGGTCTACACAGTAGAGAAGACACAGGTCACACCACATCAGTGAAACCACTTTTATTTTTATTTTTTCCACATAGATAACTTTATGTCAGCTACAAAAATCATGAAATGAAGAACCAATCATGAAACTGCAAACTCAAAACCACTGGAGTGATAAACAGGTTTCCCCCAGAGGACTGTTAGAAAAAATAACCAGAATACCATGGATTCATATTTAAGTAGTAAACATGTCATATATTTAAAAATAATAAATATAGAACAGCAGTAGAGAAACTATAGCATCAACAGCATGAAGTGTAATTTTATTTGTTAAGACAGATGAAATTTCTAGGCACAGTTTTAGGCATTAAAGAGGACACAGAGGCATAGGTTAGTGTGCGCTGCTCTGTACAAAAATACAGTCTGAATAAATTACATTGCTAGCCATACAATTAGACGTCACTTACCAGTCAGTTCATTGCATGTTTAATAATATACAGGTACATGCTAATCCATATATATCATTTATAATTCAAACACATAGGTCTCTCTATAGTTGTCTTTTAAAATTTACATGTTGAACTTACAAAAAGCTAAATAGTTGTGCAAGAAATCCAAATAACTAGCCCTGCTGAGTACTTTATGCTCTACGTGTGTATGTGTATATATCTAAGATAAACAATGGATTTGTAGTTAACAGTTTTGCTTGTAAGAAAACATCAAACAAATCTAAAGCTGCAAAGACATAATGTACGTGAAAATTCACTTGTGTTTATTCTGATAGACAAAACAGTATTTCAGATGAGCAACACCTTTCATGTTGTACTGAGCCTGTTAGAAATCGAATACTTTCAAATATTGGTGACGGTAGAAATATAGCATAGGCCTCTTCACTGGGAAGGGGGAAAACGTCATATAAGAAATCTACTTTTCAGTGCACTGCAAATATGTGTGCCTTAAGCCTATAACATATTCTGTCGTTTTCCAGCCTGTCATATTGACAGACAATGAAAATTTGCTAAGACTGGAGATGTGATATTGGTCTAACAGTACACTGCATCCTCTTCTAGGACTAAGAAAAGTGCCTCATTGATGTCAGCACCAAAGTACTGTTCTTCCATTATTCAGGAATAAAGAGACTCTCTCACAATAGAGAGGGTTTAGGAGCCGAAATCCCCATCCGACAAATATCGTATTTCTCATGATGCCCTGACAATACGCAATTAACTGCAAGACTTTCTGGCCCAGATTTTACTATTTCTCAAGAAAATGGCTTCAAAAGATTCTATAATACTAATATCTTTCTGGAAATTTTCCACCCATAGTTTCTCATGATTCTATGGAGAATCATATACTTTTATAAAGGCTTTTCTCTAGGATGCATTTAATTCCTTTTGTCTGTCATTGCTAAAATAAAATTAATACTGGTTGTTCATATTTATTTTGTGATTCTATAGAAAAGTAGCAAGGTAAGGTTTTTTTTTAAGCAGTTGAATAATAAAATAGGTTTCTTTTCCTGTTGTTTTGGCAACAGTTCTTAAGACAAACTGAAAGCAGAACTCTGCTTTGGGAGGTAAAGCAAATTATTAAATACTATTGATGTGGTCCTTCTCTTAACAGATTTTGTAATACAATAGAACATAAGTACATTTTAAATTATTTTTCCAATGCTTCCTTCTGCAAAAGGGCCAAAACCAGAGCCTACTGTTTTAGTGTCTTTGTTAACAAAAATAACTATTTATAACTTTTATATTAGAACTGTATATTTGATATAAAAATATGTTTGTAATTAAACTATCCAAATTTTATATTCAACAGGATTAACATAAGTCTGCAGGGTGAGATTAGTTGCAAACTCATTCCCTATTCCTGATATTTCCTTCCATTTGAATAGCCAATAAATGATTCCCTTAACATAAATCCATCATAATTGTGTGCACAAATCAGTTAGCCCATTAGTTAACTTCAGAGGACCAGGTGACAACCAGATGAATTCTACTCCTCTACTGAGACATTTAGACATTTATATCAATCTATCACTATTCTTTTATTTTTTAAATAAAGACATTTAAAGTACTTGAAAAAAAGCAGCCTTCTATTTTACTGAATTTTTAACAAAACGATCATTCTAATTGCTACTCTCTTTTGAACTACAGTGTTTACAGAAGAATCATGAATTTTCAGAGTAACACCATTTCAGTTTTTCTTCTTATACAATTCTATTAAAACTTTCCAGTGAAACAGTAGAGAACATAGAGCAAAAGCTTTACGGTATATGTACTTTTGTACAGTAAGTAAGTGTGAATACCAATCTAAGCCTCTTAACGTGTACAAGGTTAGTGTTCAGATCACTTCACTAGAGCAAATATTACTTTTATGTGTATTAGGCAAATGCATGTATAGGGCCAGGGAACAACTTAATACCATTTATACTAATGGTTCACCTTTATAAAAATATTTAAGCTTGTTACATACGCACGATTATCTGCTGTAATGTTTGGTAAACGACTTAAAGGGTACTTAGGACAAAAGCAACTCATGCATATTTCTTTCTAGTTGCCTCAGGGAAAGTAAAGCCTCCCAATTTTCCTCATTCTAGATATGGCTGAGGCACAATTTCTAACCACATAATGAAAAGCATGTGTCTCCAAGTCTTGACTCCCTTCCCAGGAGCTGATTGCCAAAGCACTGCCTCCCATTAAAAAAAGAGTATTCTTAAAGGTGGAAGTTGTACCATTAACCAATTACATTCAGAACTCCCATTAGGTGCTGAAGGGCAGCTCACTTTTGAAAAGCTCACTCAAGCAAATAACCAATGGCCAATGTTGTCACTGGGCAGGGTAAGCAGGTGATAAGGACTCTAATAGAGGAATCTCTGTCAGAGCAAAGGAACTTCTAAATGCTGCTTATGCCAGCTGCTCCCCTGCAGGCAATAGGAGATTCAGGCATTTCTCATTCCAGCTAGCTTCTCACAATGGTTGCTGTCATACAGACCCCCCACTTGTCAAGAAAAATGACATGAACATACTGGAAGTTTGCAGCATTTGCCTATGTCTAATCAGCTCTCTTAATTTGTGCAGGTCCCTAAAATGAATGTAAAAGCTGGTTACGGTGTCGACAGCCAAAAGGCAAAAGATAGTAAATTAACTGAGCAAACTGCTTGATGCTCCACAAGTGTTTTAGAAAATAGTGAGTTAGAAAAGAAACAGATGTA
>NW_027531384.1:245684-253348 GCF_008692635.1 Crocuta crocuta | reverse complement strand
GTAGTTCTTAGGGTTCAGGCAATAAAGGATGGCACCCCCAAACGAAAATATAGTTGCACCCCAGGCCAGGCCATAACCCCAATTGAACTCATGGTAAATTTTCAAGCTCACAGTTTCAATGAACTTGATTGGGTAAAGGACCAGACTGCAAACCTGTAAAACAACTGAAAGTAAAGCAAATCAAAATTAGAAAAATGTTATTTGTAGGAAATAAAATGATACAACATAAATATATACATATGAGAATTACTTTCTAATCAAACATAAAAGCCAAAAAATTTGAAGCACTGCTTTTTCTAGATGGTACACCTAAAAACATTAACAATTTTTTCTTTAAAACTGTTTCACAATATAGTAGTAATTACTCTTAATAATTAGTATCTCACTATAATAACATTTGCTGAAATAATTACTGCAATATAAAAATTTATATCAGCATACAAAGTACTGATTGATTTACAAACATACATGTATAATCATTGCTATTATGGCATATAGTAGTCCCATAAGCTACACTGTTCCATTATACAAAACCTGTAAATAGCTCCCCAAGAACAGTGACCCCAAATGCCAGTTAAAATGCCTGCGATTTATTTAGGCTTTTGAAGAGTTGAGGAATTTGAATTCACTTGTACTAATGAAACTGGCCAACCTGTGATTTAAGACATGCTATTTCTTGCTGCTGCTTCTCAATGCCATGTAACTCAGCTGACCATTCCAGCAACTCCTACCATGGATGTCTTTGCTTATATTCCTCTGTTCAAAAACTATTTCCATTCTTTTCCTCTCATCTTTAAAAAGGGGCTCAAAAGTCATCTTTTTCAAGAAGTGACATCCAGTAATACCTTTGCATGAGATGTAACAGATGACATCTATATACTTATTCTTCACCTACTTTCAAAAAAGGGTGAAATCAATGAAAGCATGGGAAATAATGGTACTGAAAACATAAGCTAATGATGGCTACTATACTAGAGCACAAAACTTAGCTCTTAGTTCTTAGCTAAATCTTAGTTCTTAGTCACTTGTCAGTCAGGACTAAAGGGAAACTGTGATGAGTCATACCTAATAAAATAAAACAAACCAAATAATCCAGAAAGGGAAGGGTTGTTTTGTTTTGTTTTTTTATAGATCTAAAATTAAAGTATTTATCCTGTGGCTATTTCTATATGGGAGACATGGGATTACACAAGACATGATGTCTTCCCTTCAAAATCATAACTTCATGTGGGATCAAATATTACATAATTTCCACTGTATTTAAATCAGCTTAACTAGAATTTATGGGATGCATCTGCCTCATTCTCTGCCATATGATAGCTTCCACCCTCAAGAAACAATCTTCAAAAATCTGGGGTACTATGCAATATGTGACAGGGCTTGGCAAACTACCAAATCTGGTCTGCTGTTTCTGAAAAAAAAGTTTTATTGGAACACAGCCAGGCTCATTCATTTATGTACTGTCTGCACTACAACAGCAGAGTTAAGTGGCCGCAATAGAAACCGTGTGGCTCACAATGCCCAAAGTACTTACTATCTTGCCCTTTATAAAAGAAAGTTTGCCAACCCCTGCTACATAAATGTTTGGTTGAAATAATTATTTAACTCACCTTAATGATACTGTAAATTCCAAAAGTACAACAAAAATGTGAACAATTNACGAACCACGAGGTCATGACCTAAGCAAAAGTCGGACGCTTAACCGACTAAGCCACCCAGGCGCCCCAGTTTATTAGAATTTTTAAAAAGAGTAGGATGGATAGTGTGTTTAATTAAACTGGACTTTTGTGCTTTAATGTCTATGCTCATCTATTCTCAGTACCTATAAAAGATCCTTATTACCAATATGATTAATGCTCCTAGCAAGTCTACATTAATGATCCTCTATTTCTAGTATAAAGCTGATGAACTCCAGAAAACCCCTGAGGGGCGCCTAGGTGGCTCAGTCAGTTAAGCCTNGAGGGCATGATTCCACAAAACCATTACTTTCTATAAGGCTCTGACTGTGGGTCAAGTAACCTTTCTGGAGCCAGGTGTAAGAATTTGAAACATTTTTGTCATGTGCCTCAATGCAGCTCCAGGTCGGCACTGGCCTAAACCACATTTCTACACTATGGAGAGTGGAAGGATAAGTAGGTCCATATAAAAGGAGAATCTCTTGACATCCACATATGAAACTACACCTTGTTTACAATTTAAAAATCTCAAAAGATTTTAAGTCCATATTAGGACAACGATAGCTCATTATGTAGCCCACACTTCCTCTACTTCCGGCCAGTAAGTGCTCAATATGTACTAATTAAAAAAAAATTCAGCAAGTTCTGTGTCTTTGTGAGGGAAAGAGTGCTTTCATGTTTTAAATGTCTTAAAATGAACAAGAAGTCAATTCCTATCAACCATGAACTACTGAAAAAAAATTCCAAAGTTACTAAGTTTTTTAAAAATGGCACTTCTCCTCAGATTTCTCTACTCTGGTCGCTAGTCAAAGGATGACTGATACTGCCAGGATGTGACTGAAATATAACTGAATTAGGAGTAGTAATTCAACAAATTCATTCATTCATTCATTCAATAAAAATGTTTGAGTGTTTCTAAAGTGATACAGTTTAAGGCACTGATAACAAAGTTGCCACCCCAATGGGCAGGCAGTCCATTAGTAAAATAAGTACAAGACATGGCAGGTGTTGCTAAGAGACCTGATAATCCAAGAAAGCAAAAAAAAAAACAAGATCAAGGGATACAGGCTCTTCTTTCAGATCAAAAGCTGACAAAGGCCTCTTTAGGGAGGGGTCATTTGAACACAGACCTGAACGAAGAGAGGGGCATAGGTCACTACAGTGGGGAGTGAGCAGTCCAGGTGGACAGTACAGGCAGTGTAAAACCCCTGACGCAGGCGCATGCTGGTTGCAGTGGAGCATCAGTGACAATGCTGTGGTTGCAGGACAGAGAACATGATGGCAAGTGGCAGGAGAGGAGATGGAAAAGGCGGCCAGAGGCCCATTCAGGAATGGCCCTTTGAACCATGGACAGGGGTCGAGATTTTATTCTAACTATGATGGACAGCTGCTAAAGGAGTTGGAGCAGAGAAGCAATAACTGATCTGGATTCTATTCTAGAAGGGATCTACAGGTTCTTTTGTGAGACAGCCAGTCTCTAGGGTGAGTTGTTTACCTAGACTGCTCTTAATATTCATTTCAATATGTTTTATTTAGCAAATATTTGGCCTCCCTGGTATAATACAATGACATAATTTCCCTCCAGTGGAAAAGTGGAAATACAACTCCATTAGGTTCCACTGGCATATTCTCCTGAGCAGCTTTCTTAGAGATAAAACTTTATTTTATTGTAGCCAGATGACAATTACCCTAAAACGCTTTATGACTCTGAATTATTTTTCTCTCTTTAGAATACTGAGAGAAATGCATGTAATAGCAAAGCTGAGGAAAAACATATATAAGCCTGCATTTGTAAATAACTTTCTCCATTTAATAAAAATACACACACANAAACCTGAACAGTTCAGGACTCAAGAAAATATCATCATACTTATATTCTATTTTACCACCAATCAATGAAACATAATAGTCATTGGCAGTGGTATTCTCTATACTCTACTTCAGAAGCAACATGAGTAAAGTTGTGGAGCATTTTAGGATTTGAAGGGAATGTGAANAATTTTTGTCTTATGTCTAGTTTTCTTTAAGGGGATTTTTTTCAGTGTTTTCAATATTGAAACAGAAAATTTTCAGTACTGAAATATCCAACATTTTCTTCTAAGGGGAAACATCCAACATTTATTGGATGTTCAGTGTGTGGTAGGTGAAAGGGATAAGACAGATAGGACATAGCCCTTGACCAGTCATATTTCATACTCTATGGTGGAAACAGACACAAAGATAATTACAAACGAATGTGTTCAACACTAATAGTAGAGGCATGTTCGCTTATCCATTCATTACACATTTACTGAATTCAATATTCCAAACACCATTTTTGCCTGGAGAAAGAAGGGAGGGCTTCTGAGAGGAAGCACCATTTGAATTGGACAGGATTTGGTCAGCAAAGATGAAAAGACCTCTAGGAAAACGCTGCAGCTTGTACAAAGCTTAGCAGTGTAAGATGGTGTACTATAGAAACGTCACAGGGTTGGAATAAAGGCTATATTCACATGGAAATGTTTGGTTCAGACTCTAAAAGGCTTAGTGTGTCATGAATATAATAGACTGTACTCTATAGGGAGACATCAGAGATTATTTTTATTTTTTTCTAATAAAGTATTTTAATTTTTTTTCAACATTTATTTTTGAGAGAGAGAGAAAGCGCACGCACACATGAGTGGGGGAAGGGCAGAGAGAGAGAGAGAGAGAGAGGGGGGGGGGAAGACAGAGAATGGGAAGCAGGCTCCAGGCTCTGAGCTGTCAGCAAAGAGGCTGATGTGGGGCTCAAACTCATGAACTGTGAGATCATGATCTGAGCTAAAGTTGTATACTTAACCGACTGAGCCACCCCATGCATAAGGAATTTTTTTTTGTTTATTTATTTTTGAGGAAGCGGGGGAGGGGCAGAGAGGGAAGAGGACAAAGGATCCGAAAGCCGACAGACAGCAGAGAGCCTGATGACGGGCTGGAAGTCAAGAACAGTGTGATCCTGACCTAAGCCTAAGTCAGACACTTAAACGACTGAGGCATCTGGGTGCCCCTCAGAGGTTAATTGTAGATGCTGTCGGTGCCCTAACCATACACTTTCATCTTCATCATCCCAGTGCATGTCAGCCTGACTTTCGATTGTCAGCAGCACCTGCACTTCTTGGCCTGACTTTTCCTCTGGCCACTAAAGCTACTTTGCCTAACTGTAGCCTGGTGCTTTGGGAAATTAACACGGCTGTCTCCCCAGCATCACCTCAGCCCTTACCAATGACTCTCAGAATTTGGTTTCTAAATACCCCAGTTCCCTAGTCTTTCCGATGAAATAACTCTGAGGTGTGTGTTGTAAAACTGGTTTCCAGAATTTTTCCGAGACAAGCTGCAGCTGCTTACAGCAACAACTGGTTTGATAATGTAGTCCTTACTGGCTCCCTTCCCTTCACTGTCTCACTTTCCATTCCCTTCTTTTACCTCCCAGATTAAGTGCTTGCACTTGTCTCTTTGTCTCAGGTTCTGCCTCTGGGGAAGCCAAAGGGACAAGCAACAAGACCAGATTTGTATTTGAGAACTAAACCTCATGCCTTTGTGTGCAAGACAGACTATAAACGGAAGGAGACTGGAGAAGGAAGGCCCTTAGGAGGCTGGTCAGTGCACGGACACAGGTCAGAGAATGGGAAGAAAAGACCATAAAAGATAAACTCAATAACTGGATTCTAGGAAAGGGAAAGAAAGGAGTCATGTAGACATTTTAAATTGGATATTAAAAATCAAAAAATAAAGTAGGGGAAATTCAAATTTGGGAACTGAAATGTTCTACTAGAGGAAGAGTTATGCCCTCAACCAAGGCAGCAATTGTGGTACATGAAAAGAAGCTCTAGAAGATAATTTAGAGACAGAATTTATAGGACTTACCAGCCAAGTTCCTAAATACCAAATTTACAAAAAGAAAATGGTAATTTGGAGAATGGAAACATTTGCCCATAAAGTGTTAATATGAAGCCATCTTCTTTTCCTTTTGAAATTTCATCTGTAACTACTGAGAGTTGTAGTACATATGAAATTCATTATTGCACTGATACTATAAAATGTTCTAGCCAGAGAGTAGTTTGATACTGATAAAGATCTGTGAGTAGAATTCCTTTTTAGTTTGAAATCTAAGCTGGAAGCTGATTTTTCTGCCAAAATCTAGACTGAAAATACCTCCAGCCAATCTCATACATGTGACATGATGGTGAGGAGGGCTATAAAATAAGACAAGCCTCTCATCAGAGATAGCTCAGAGGTGGAAATCAGTTACAGGACCCTAGGGAGGGGGAAATCACCATTCTGTATAAACATTCAATTACAGAAGGCTTTTTGCACATAGAACAGAAAGGAAATATCATTAATAAAATTAGTGGGGATTCTGTTATTTAAAACCTGAATTATAAGACTGAGAATTTGCAATTTGTACTAAAGGCCTCTGAAAAATGGAAACAATCATCCTAAGTCCCACTGGGGAATAAAAAAGATCTGCAAAACCAGACAATAAAAGAAGAGGACACAGAATGAGGTAACTCCTTTAATTTCACCAAGTCTTCAGTGAGAACTAGATGCCAGTTATAATCCCATCATATCTCACCAATCGTTGTCAGTTACACAATAAGAAATGTGCTACAGTCATCTATATTGGAAACTTGTACACTTTCATGATGTGCTCTGATTCAGTCATGTTGCACTGATCAAGTTGTGGTCTTTATGACATCTCTTGTTGGTTGCTTACTCCCTTCATGTGTTGCCCCCCAAGAGATGGATTAACAGGAGTAACAGGATGAACTCCAACTGGAGTACATAGTTGGCAGCTGAATTCAAAATTCAAGGCTGATTCTGCTCTTGTTTTTCTATGTGTTATACATAACCAAGTAAAGATGACTTATGAATCCCCACGTGGACTTTCAACTGAGACAGATGCCCTGAACTGAAACTTACCTGTTGGATAACTCTGGGGAATGACTTAAAATTTCTGAACCTATTTCTTCATTGATATTATGGGGAAAAGAAATACCTCATCTTATACAGAGATAGTATATACTGAGTGTCTAGCAGTGTGACACATGGTAGGTGCTCAATTCATTAGTATTGCCAGTATTATTATTACAGATAATACCTTATTCTGAAGTCTAGACTTCTAGGACCAGCGAGGGAGTTATGGAACATGAGACAATGTTTTATTTTTTAATGCTTATTTATTTACTTTGAGAGCAGGGAGGAGCAGAAGGAGAGGGAGAGACAGAATGCCAAGCAGGCTCTGAGAAGTCAGCACAGAGCCTGATGATGCGATCATGACCTGAGCAGAAATCAAGTTGAACACTTAACCAACTGAGCTACCCAAGCATCCCAGGACACTGTTTGAGATGGGCTCAGTGATGACTAGGTCTTAGCAATTCGAGCAACTATTCAGGCAGGTAACGAACCCACCCTAAATTAAGGACTTCAGAGAAAAAGGGAAGATGAAAAACCTTTATGAGATTTAATCATCAGCTTTTAGTTAATACCCTTGGAGTATATAATCTAACACCAAGGTAGTATAATTACATACTACAGGTGCCCAACATATATTTGTGAAATAAATGAATGAAAACATGAATAAAAGAAAAAACCATTTTTATAAGTATTACTTTTTCAAGCTCTTTTTGGTCTGAGCTTCGTGCTCACATGAAATTTACTGTTTCATAAACTGCAGAGAGAGAAATGGTTTAAGAAAAATTGAATTATAGTTAGCTAGTTGTTTACATGCCTGTTTTCCCTGTCAAATTGTAAGCCACATGCCTTAGTCATCTTTCCATCATTGATTCAACTATCTATTGAGAACCTAGTTATACCAGGCATAGCACACAGTACTGAGTGAATTATGTAGTCCTGTGTAGAGATGTTTCCAAGTGGTAGTGCTATGCGGGTTGTGATTTTATGTACTGCATGTTTCAGCAGAAGAAATTATTTCTTTGCTGAGACAGATAAACACGATCTGTGTGTGAACACCAA
>NW_027531384.1:244323-245678 GCF_008692635.1 Crocuta crocuta | reverse complement strand
CTTTGGGAAAAGGGTTTACATAGACCATTTTCCAGCAGACCAAGATGAACAAAAAGAGGAAAGGGCCCCAAATATTCATTTACAAAAAATCACTAAACGGAATTACAACTGAGACAAGCAAAACCAATAAAATAAGTATGTTTACTACAAAGCAAGCAAAATCAACAGCCATGATTTTAGCTAGCATTGTTTCAAGTAGGCAGAGTATCAAATTTGTTCATCTTCTACCCAAATCAGTAATGGATTATTATGTGTAGTGAGTATCTTTTCCAGAAATCAGTTACAGGCAACTCTTTAATGGTTTCTCAGATGGGAGAGAGACCTTTTCATGACATGTTTCAAATCACCAGTAAGTTTTACCTTGCTTATGTGCAAAGTGAACACAAAACTAATGGTTATTTCAAAAAAAAAAAAAAAGCTTCCATAAGCACAGTGTCAAAAGAGAATGAGTAAAATTAAATCTCAGCACATGTACATTTTTAAAATATAGCAGTATGATGCCCACTTGAGGTCTCATTGGGTAGAATATGAATATATGAATATATGAATACTGCTGTAGGGATTCCTTTCATTATTTTATAATTTTCTACTACTTGAAGTAGCTAGAGCTAAATGAAAATCTTTATTTTGACCAAGCCCAGTACCTTTAACTTACATTCATTTACAGTATGTTTTCTGTTACAGCCAGTACTTATTTTCAGTTTCATAAATTTTGCTATACTTGGGAAAACATACAGAGCTTTTTTAGAAAGAACTAAACGGGAAAAGAACTAGAAACTCCTAGTTATTTTTCTAAGCATGTTTATAATAGGTGCTATACACAATGGATTTCTTTATAGATTCTGCATATGCTAGTATGTGGTAAGTTAAAGTCTAAATGAGAAGCAACTAGGTAGCACGGTAATATTGCATATTCACAAGAGAATGTCTAGAGTACCCCTATACCTTCCTAAAATCAGAAATACCTGAGTATTCTAAGAATTATTCAAAACATAATTCCAGTTTTAAATAATGGTATATCATTTCAGAACAATTTATCAAGACATTCTATTACGATTAATTATCGAATCACTACGTCAATATATCCTAGCTGCAAAGACAAACTTATACTAAAATTAAAATATCTAAAGTTATTTCATTCTAAAAATAGAAAGAGCCATGATAAATCCATGAACCAAGAAATAAACTAGAGAAAAGTGATGGAATCTTTAGGAGAATTTTCATGTTTACCAAATGATTCACAATGCAGATCTTTAGTACACATGAGATCAACAAAATAATGATAGTATGGTCACTGCCTAAGACTTCAGAATACCTTTTGTAATAGTGTTTTCTACTCTATTAGAAAGTATCTG
>NW_027531384.1:237808-244311 GCF_008692635.1 Crocuta crocuta | reverse complement strand
TTATGGGTCTTTTAATAAAATGGACAGTCTGTAATAGGCACCTAATAAACAGCTGGATGAACAAGTCAGTAGCGAATGAGCCACATTTAAAATTCAGTAGCCTCTCAGCCCTGGCTCTGCTGGTAACTAGTATGTCATCTTGAGCAAGTCACTTAAGAGATTTGAATTAGCTGTTCTTCCAGATTCCTTCAGGCCTTTGGACCTTCGTTTTTATAATAACTACATTAAGACCTGTCTTCATGGGTATTAAAAAAAAAAAAAAGTGAGCACAAACAGCAGGGGGCAGCAGAATACTTCTGATCTTACATTTTTAGATCAAACTACCCTTCAAATACAGAGAAGTTTCATCTTTAAACAGCTTTAAAAAAATCCATCTAACAGTCTAGATGGTTCTGTCAGTGTCTTCATTATTGACAGTCACAGGGGCTTATTTTACAGTGTTCAAATCAGATGTGACTGACAGGGTAAATTGAAGGTACCATAAGAGTATTTCAGTTTGATTCCAAAAGAACAATATATCCAAGGCTATTCTTACAAATGAAAATTAAAACACATAAAATAATGTGCTGGACTTTTAATCTTGTAAACCTCATTTCTAAATAGTTCCTTGATTTTAGCAAAACCTCCGTCTTACCTTGGTTGATATTTTTATCCAAGCTGTGCTTCACAGAATGATGGTTGTTAAGTTAATGAATATGGCATTGACCTCACACAACTCAACTGTCTGTCTGATGGTTCAAGTTCTACATTATCATTTTTCATTACAGCTGTGTTTACTTCCAAACAGATTTATACTTTAAGGCTATCTATATCGGAATTTTTTTTCAGTTTCATGTCAGAAAACAATAATGTTGCCTTAAGATCACCAAGGGGCAGTAAAAGGAGTGGAAAAAAACTGAATGTGAAGACCACTGGTAAACACATCTGCTGCAATTCGTAAGACAATAGCCCTGTCAAGAACTATTACTTATTCATGTTTTAGTTACAAGTTTGGAAATTGTCACTGTGCTCTGTGAAATGCTTATTTAACACACTGAAAACTAACAATATGATAAACCCTTAGCCAATTTACCTTAAAATATAACAAATGTCTCTCAATTTGTATGTAATGCAGCAATCACATACTGCTTTTGCATGAGAAGGCAGGATGCGTAGAAAGGTTCATGAAACTTTAATACCACTTCGAAAGTAATAAATATATATTTACCTGCTGCAAAAAGCATGACAGCAACAGGTCTGTAGAAGCGCCTTCGAGATCCCACACAGATAGAAATCAAACCCACCAGGAATGCAATAAGAATGATGGCAGCACCGCCCAGGAGTAAAGCCAGGGTAGCAATCTGCCAATCTGGAAAGAAAAGAAGAAAGATATTGCTTTTAAGCAGTCAGTCCTCAAAGAATCAACACAACTATGTTCACCTTGCAGCAGCCAAATACGTGTAAGCTTACTGCGTGCTAAGCATCCTCTGGGAATTGAAATTTTTTGCAACAAAAATTACTATAAATGTCCTTATTCAGAAAAGTCTATTATGCTAGGCTCAGCAGTGTTTTTAGAGCAGGGGTTTGCCATGGACTCTACTGCTTTCCAAGGACTCTATTAAGCCTTCATGGTAAATTTGGTATCCTTTCCATAACCTATTTTGATTATTATTGTTTTTCTCTATTCAGCCATATAAAGCTCATACATCTTAAATATGAAAGTAGAGAACATGATGAAATTTTATATATATTCATACACCCATATATCCACCATCCAGATTAAGGTCTAGAACATTCCCATCATTGTGGTTCCCTCATGCCCCCCACCCCCATCAATAATCACCCTCCCACCCAGGGGCTAGTAATGGACATCTATACCTCAGATTCATCTTTGTTATGTACGTGGCATGAGCCCTTTTGTGTCTGGCTTTTAAGTCTGTGATATTTATTTTTTAATGTTTATTTATTTATTTTGAGAGAGAGCATGCCTGGGGGCAGGAGTGGGAGAGGGGAGAAAGAGAAAAAGAGAAAAGAGAAAAGAGAGAGAGAGAGAGAGAGAGAGACAGAGTCCCAACCAGGCTCTGCGCTGTTAGTGCAGAGCCCGACACCTCTGTGGGGGGTCAGTCCCACAAACCATGAGATCATGACCTGAACCGAAATCAAGAGGTGGATGCTCAACCATGAGCCACCCAGGAGTCCCTGGGATATTTATTTTGTGCCTGGCTTATATGTCTCTGATATCCACCCATGTTGTGTGGCAGTAATACATCATTCATTCACTCTTTTTTTTTTTTTTTTGGTCCTTTCTTGTAAAGCCTGCCCTTTCTGTACAAAATCAACATAAAACAAACAAAAAACACAAACAAACAAACAAACAAAAATCCACACACACACCAAGTTTATATTTGCCTTTCTCTTCCTCCCTTTCTCTAAAACAACTCCTCCAGCAAACTGGCAGCAGGAGAAGTTATCAGCTGTTTGTTTTTTCCTCCTCTCTTTCATTTCATTCTAATCTTACTGTGGTATTTACCACAAGGATGGTTTGTGAATTTAAGTACTCCCAGGGAGCCAGAATGTACTCTAAATAGCTGCCGGGCCCCCTTCTTCACTCACGCAAGGAAACAGCAAGCATATATTGACCACTTACTATGTACAAGTCTCTGTACATGGATATTTTGTCTCCCATGTGCTGAGTGAAAAGTAAACCTCACTGAAATGCATGTGTCATTGCTTATAAGGATGTAGAAATAGCCTGACAGAAAATTGGCCCATTTCCCATTCTACAGAAGAGTAGAATGTTCTCTAAGAAGAAGCAAAGTGAATATATGAAAGCACTACCCAGCTTAGGAAGCATCACAAGAAAATGATAACTGTGCAGAACATTCTTCAGTGGGGGTCCTTTGGAAGTCCCAGGCTGCCTCTTCTGGCCTTCACTTTAATATATGTGCAGAAAATGAAAACAAACTTTAATCCATGGTTAAGTTGCAATGTAGTCTATCTAAAGTCAAGAACTCATGACATTTTGATGCTGCGCTCTGAAATTATCCCTTCAGAAAGCTTCCAAAGTGCACGCTTTACCACTGAAGGATAAGGGATGAGTGGAGGAACCTACGATTCCCTAGAATTTCCTCCTTTTATTTATACTTGTATTTCTCCGCCTCAAGTGTCCTCTTCCACATCCTTTCCTTCTAATAAATTCTGGATTTGTAACCAGCACTGACCTAGAACTCACAATGCATTCAGGAAACAAACAAACAAGGGAAAAAGAGGGAAAAAATCCACACTTCTTAAAATATAAAGGTGAATCACAAGAAACTGGAGAGTATTTTTCAGCCATCTACTTGTAACAAAGCCATATAACTTCAAACAAAAGTATATCTGGCTTTCAACTAGAGTTTAAAAGGATAGCCATACTATGACTTTTTTGTTCCATAACAGCATGTAACTTTGAATTTAAAAAGCCAAAAGAATAATCCTTACATTTGGAAGTTTCTAAATTTCTTTGAAAAAGTTTATACATAGCACAATTATTTTACACTTTAACATAATAGAATTTGTTCTGAAAACATTTGAGTTGCAATTTCTGAAAAAGTAAAATTTTCACTGTAACAAAGTTTTTGGGGCACAACAAAAAAAGATAAAATCCATCCGTTCATCCATCAGATTCCATAAAAGAGCCTATGCTGAATATTTTCTAGATGAACCATTATTTTTATAAAATGATCATTACTTTTAGCAACTTTCTCCAAATTACTTTAAATAAGAATTCCTGAAAAATTAATTTTAAGTCAAGATACAACTATTCGCTCATATAAAAAATACCTTAAAAGATTGCTTTTTTTCTGATAAGCTCTTTCACACAGCCCAATACATATGTACAAAATGCCATTCATTTGACTGTTTCCACTTTTCACCCAAAATAAAAAAGGTGTTGATCTTGATCATTTTCCTCTACTTTAAGTATCCTCAAAGAATAGCTATTAGCATTTTGTGAAAACAAACTAAGACAGAAAAAAATAGGCAAACTTTCCCTATAAAGAGCCAGACAGTAAGTATTTTCAGCTTTGCAGGTCAGAGTCTCTTGCAACTACTCAGCTTCTGCTGTGTGGTATGAAAACAGCCAAAAATGATATGTAAATGAATGAGCATGGCAGTGTCCCAAAAGAACTTTACCTACAAAAACAGGTGGTTGGCTTGCTTTGACCCTTCAGCTAAATTTTGCAGATCCCTGGTCTGTACTTGACATATCATTTATAAATGTTGAACTTTTTTCTAGGTAAAGGTCTTTCAGACAATAATAATTTCATAATGAAGTCAATTTGATAAGTGACTAATATAGGAGTACAAAGTGATACCTAGGCAATTTAGCAAGAGAAAAGTACAAAAGATCCTAATGTCACAAAATGTCAAATTTCCTGAAAATAGTAATTTATTTCATATGGGAAACCAGTAAAATGCAACAGAAGCCACCAGGAGAGTAACACTTATTAAAAGGGACTAGAACCTAATTAGGAAGGGAACCTCTTATACCACAGGAAATAATTCTAAAAAGTAAGTAAATACAGCCAGTTCTGATTTTCTTCTATGTCCTATATTTATTTTTAGTACTGATGGTTGTGGCTAATGAGAAAGTCATCCTAGACATAAAGTCAAAGAGGCACATTACCAATATCACACTGTAATACTGCTACCCTTCCCTTCGGTTCATAACCACAGATAATGCCTGTTCAAACAGAGAAGCCATTTTATTTTACAAAAGACTAGAATTGGGCCATGTCTGACACTGCCCCAGCCAAAGGCTGAGGCTTACACTGAAGTATGGAGGCTATATCTCTGGTAGACAGTGCCATGTTTTGAGATTGTTGTCATTATACCCATTTGGAATGCTTCACTCAGGCAGGTTGCCCAGAACCAAAGCTTTAACTCGATCATCAGTTGAACATTAATGAGGAAGCTGAAAAAGTGGTTCAATATGGCTACCATAGTCAGTAAGACCTAGGGCACTTTTCTCTGTTCAGCACTAGGTACTCTGGAGCTGAGAATACTGTTTCTTTCAGTCAACAGCTAGAATCCATTGTCCAAATATGAGGGCCTGCCTGCCTTATGGGTGAGCTAAAGTCAGGGACTATTTAGATCGGCCTGATACCATATCCTCTTTCTTGCTGAACACTAGAATATGGGAGATTTTAAAAAGTGAAAGATAGTTTTACAGATACCTACTAATGGCTATTAAAATAATATACGTTGGGCTTAATGTATACACATATATTTACTTATCTATCAAATGTAGATTTAACAAGATATATACTACAGAACTTGAACAATTTTATGGTAACAGTATAATAAATGACCAGAAAACTTGTCTCTACTCCAATGGTTTCTCCATTAGAAGGCTGGCAGGCCACAAATACTTGCTATCCCATATTCATTGTTTTCAAAACAAATTAAAATGTCATAAAATTGTCAATTATCAGCCCCATTTCTTAAAAAAAAAACCATCTATTTTAAGTTCTCATAATTGGTTAATTTGTATATCACTCTTAGTCCCACAATTTCATAGCCCTCACAGGATTTAGTCAGACGATGTGTTCAGAGTCCTTAGAGATTTATTACTCTACATTAGTTTTACACATTTCTATAAATGATAAACTGACACTGTCGTGGAGCAGTGAACACAAACCAGCTCTGCGGAACAACAATGGCCATGGTGCTATTTTACAAATTGCAGTGCTCTGTGCAATTAAAACTGGTCATTGTTCACTGTCAGGCCAATTGATTTGAAATGTGAGTTTGGTTTCCAAGATCTCCAAGAAAAAGTGGTAACAAGTTTTGATGACAAAATATACTTCCGTGGACCAGGAACCAGTGAGGACTCAAATGGGCTGAGAAGGATGTTTCAAATTAAACCTAAAATGANCTGTGATCAAAGCAATCCAGTCTGGAAGCAGAGGATCCTTCTCCTGAGGGATCATCAGAAGGTCAAAGGTAGCCTAAGGCTACATCACAGTGCCTGCATCGTTCACCTCACTTCATTTCATCATCTCAAAGCATCACAGGGATGAGTACAGCACAATACGATACTGAGAGAGATATCGCATTTACATAACTTTTGTTATAGTATATTGTTATAACTCTTCAGTTTTATAATCTTAGTGTTGTTAATCTCTAACTGTGTCTAACTTAAAAATTAAACTACTATATTTTAGCCAAACTGCTACAATGACACACAGAAGATACTAGAAGTGCACCTATGAAAGCCAACGCTCAAGATAAGCGTGTGCTTCTCTACTAGTCCTTTCTCTACCAGAAAAAAGAAAGGAAAAATATAATAGGAATGAATACATATAATATTATACTTTCCCCTGCAGTTACAGAATAAAAATTGGGCAGCCCTTATGTCATAACATCAAGTCCAGCATTAATATGCAACTTAGGAACTAAATTCAAGTCCTCTTTCAAGGTATTTTTATAAGCTGGTGCCAGAGTTTCCAATGTCTATAAATGCTTTAGTATTCTACAAAATT
>NW_027531384.1:237188-237726 GCF_008692635.1 Crocuta crocuta | reverse complement strand
CAGTCTAATACAAGAGACTGGTCTGAAATTGCGGCTGCATTATGAAAATTCTATGGGCCACATTATAATTGCCAAATTGGAGAATTCATACCCCTTTAGGGAATTTATGGTCAAATCTACTTCCATTTTTCAATAAAGGCAAAATCTTAATGACAATACACCTTCCATACTTTTGAATCAAGGTCAAATACACAACACTAATGCGTAAAGCTTTCCTCCACCTATCTTATTTCAAAACCTTTATCCTGTCAAACACTGCCTAATTTATTTACCTCTGTAGGTGCTGTTTATTTGCTGAAATTAGTTTAGTTCTACCCTGTCTGTATATCCCTGAGCACACAATTGCCACTTCTAGGAAATTAGATAAAATTTAAAAGCAATGAAGAAACTGATTTTTAACCTTATAAATTCAACTCCCACTGTTCAGGTGGGTAGTATTTTCCTAAATGTATTTTGACGTTTTAATATAGGAATATCACTGTTTAATAGTTCTCATTGCAAATCAAAATACTAATTTTTAAAAAAGTGACTTTTATAA
>NW_027531384.1:229113-236726 GCF_008692635.1 Crocuta crocuta | reverse complement strand
AGTCGCTTTTATTTTCATCTTTGAGTTCTTCAGAAGAGTTAAAGTAACCAAAATGATATCCATATGTGCAATCAAAATCATTTACTGCTCAACCTCAAAAGAGAGAGTGATCTTTCCCTATCATCTTGATACCACCTCGCAGGTCATCCCTAAATTCTCTCTAATTCACCCACATAAACTGGATCATTCCATTTAAATCTTCAGTTCTTCCAAATAGTTTTTATTCACTTGTAGGACATATTTATACCCAAACATTTAAAGTTCTTTTCATTATATTCGTGAGAGCTCAGAAAGCAAACTCACTATTGCCAATTCCATTTTATAATCAGGAACTGGAAATAATGGGATGGTTTATACGTATTTAAGGGGGAAAAAGCTCCAGTTACAGAATAACATGTCAAACGCAAATTCTCCAACATCTCCATTTCTTCACAGAGGCTATGTCTTTTTCCCGACAAGTTCATCTTATCAGAAATGATGGCATTTAATTATTTCCATCAATTGTACTTTAAGAATTTGAGATTAATGCTATATACTTCCGAGTTGGACACTAAGTCCATATCCTCATATATGAAAAATGAATAAAAATGGTGCTGTTATTTTGTATAAAAGGAAGGTAACTGTTGGCTTAACAGCCAAAATATTTCCGGAAGTATCAAATGACATACTTGGAATTTTTAGTCTCCATGAGGCAAATGAAGTGGAAAACCTAAAGCATTACTGAGGGAATTGAAACTGTTTTCTTGGCTAAGTTGCATTCTGACCTACATCCTTCACTGTTGCATGAATTTCCCACTATTCCATGAGATGTAGACACAAACATAGGCAGGAAAAGAAGAATTCCGATTCTCATTTCAATAATTAAAATGGCAACATCTTTTCAAGCAACTAATATCAAATTTAACATTCTTCATGTGCAAACAAATGTTTAAAGCAAACATCTGTGTCTTTTACAAAATGTCAGTATAGACACAGCCATGTGCTACAGAAAGTGAAATGGAATATTAGAGAAGCACCTACTTGAGGTACCATGTCAATCAAGTTGCAATGATACAAATTAGAGTCAGGACAATTTATAGATAAAAAAATGTGTCAAAAGTGCAGGACCAACCTGATTTTAAGCACATAAATGACCCTGGGTAACCACGCAAATAAGTGATGCAACAACTTTAATGACCATAGTGTAGGTCAATTTTTCCAAAATTCTGGAAAATTCTGGTTGTCCAAAAGTCCAGACAGGTTACTAATTTCCAATTTACAACAGCTTTGTTCAAGCCTTTTGAATTATTTTGTGTTGGTGTTAGAAGAATAGGCATTTGTTCTTCTTTAACAACTAAAGAGTCATTTTAGCTGCTTCACAGAATTGTCTTTAGAAAATTTGGTGAAAATGCAATTTATCATCTAAATACCATAACATATGAGATCTTTCCCCCCAAATAAAACCATTATATACAGTGTCTACCAAAGAGCCCTTCTATTAAATGTTTCAGAATTTAGATAAAAAAAGAAACAAAAAACCATGCCATCACCATTAACAACTGCTGTTTCTTACCATGTTAGAAAGCTTTCATTAACATCTGATGGTAACTAATATTATCTAATAGGTACTGGTATTTCTCAATAGTAATTTCTAATCATAGTATTTCCAAAGAGTTTTGATGAGTTTGTTGCACTGAACATTTTTCCTTCACCACTCTTAGGAGAAAGCCTAAGAAGGTTCAATATTGCAATTTAGAAAACTTGATTATCTGGAAAAGCAGGAAGAAAACCCGCACACAGAAGAGGAGTGGGTGATCTTCCTTTAAGCAACTAAAACTCTTCTGTGATGGGTTTAGAGTAGCTAATAAGAAAGGGTAGACAGAAGACAGCCAAACAGTCACCCACAATCAGTATTAAGATACCCTTTTAGAAAAGATTGAAGGGATAAAACTAGCAAGCTAGTGGATCCCTGTTAGCAAACTTCTTCAGATAGGATCTCTTCCATCCCTCTGCAGAAGTTGAACTTATATTTCCTCATTTACATTAGTTTGTACATTTATATTATTTTTGTTAATTTGTTTAAAGGAAAGTGTTTCATTTGTCATCTTACCGCCACTACCTGGCACAGAGCTGGCACTGACTGGCTAACTGTACCAGGATAATGCCTACTCTCTGTTACTAAGTCAAAGACCATGTTTTAATGAAGTTAACTCTTTGGGTACCTGTGGGAAGTTAAGAAAAAGGAAAGATCATTTATCTCCTTAAGTCACTTAGTCACGCCAGGAATGGACACCAGGTTGCATTCACATGTATTATGGCCACATTTTGAAGAACTTTTGTTTAGAGACCTTAAAACATAAGAGCAGTAAAACACCCTTTGATGGAAATTTGAGTTCTTTGCGGGTGTGCCATTATACACATTTTGAGGATATGTCATGTCACTCAGGGGCCCCAACTTGTATGTTTAAACATCTTCTTGCTAATAAACATATATTTTGAAAAGAGAATTGAGAGGTGACATTATGTTGAAACAGGGCTCATTAAACTGTCATTTAAAATCTCCCAAAGTTAATAAGCTAGTAGTGACAAAAATGATCTCTTAGGTATTTTTTTTCTTGGTGCCCTGGGAACCATGGAGTCCTCATTTTTTANGAAGTCTTTGGTGCCAAAAGCACAAAGACTACAACAGAATAGAAAAGTGATGGTCTACTAGTGTCTGAAAATCCCATACAAATATAGAAGCAAAAAAGGGCAAGGAAATGTGTCCTTTTCTAATTTTAAGGGACATGATCCCATACTTTGAAAAGACTGGTAAGATTTAACTGTCAATGCCTTCCACTTATATGCCATCCATATAAGGATGAAATTCTGTTTAAGGAAAAATCCATCTCTTTTGATAAATAAATGTATCTTTTTTTTTAAAAAAATAAGGCCACAATGCAGTATCTAGTGGATTCTAGTGAAATTTATAGTCCTTTAATCAATTTAAGAAACTTACACGGCTGCCTTCCACATACTTTTGCAATTGTGATTCAAAGTACAATTAAACAGATATTTTAAAGTATCCTATCACAGGGGCACCTGGGTGGCTCTGTTGGTTGAGCTTCTGACTGTGGCCCAGGTCATGATCGCACTGTGTGTAAGGCTCTGTGCTGACAGCTCAGAGCCTAGAGCCTACTTCAGATTCTGTGTCTCCCTCTCTCTCTCTGCCCCTCCACTGCTTGTGCTCTCTCTTTCTCTCTCTCTCTCTCAAAATGAATAAATATTAATAAAAAATAAAGTATCCTACCATGGAGAAATTTAAAGAAAAACAAGTTTTGTTGATTTTTAAGGACTAGTCATGCCAACAATGTAAATTTAATGATAATAAACATCTAAAACTTAATACTTATCAATATATGAGTCTATCTGAAGACCTTAAATTCTTTGTGAAATTGAATCTTAGATGATAAATAATCTTATAAAATAGACATCTAGGGGTGCCTAGGTAGCTTAGTTGGTTAAGCGACCAACTCTTGATTTTGGCTCAGGTCATGCTCTCACACTTCATAAGTTTGAACCCTGCTTACTTTGGTCTCTGCTGACAGCTCAGAGCCTGGAACCTGCTTAGGATTCTGTTTCTTCCTCTTTCTCTCTCTGCCCTTCCCCTGCTCACACTCTGTCTCTCAAAAATAAACATCCAAAAAAAATTTTTTAAGAATTTTGAAATCATTTCTACCCCAAATGTGCTATGATTCTACAATTTAGTATATGGGTAATTATCAGGAAGATAATTATGTTATTAAAACAAGGGGAAAACAAACAAAAACCAATTCTGTAACTCCAATTCCTTTCCAGCACCACAAAACTTGGCTCCTGTCTTAAATTTTAACATTTTAGTGTACATGTACAAGGCATCTATCTCATCAGGCTCATACAAAACTTTCTTTTAAAAAAAATTAAATTTTGGGGCACCTGGGTGGCTCAGTCAGTTAAGCACCTGACTTCACCTCAAGTCATGATCTTGCAGTTTGTGAGTTTGAGCCCCACTGACAGCTCAGAGCCTGGAGCTTGCTTCAGATTCTGTGTTCCCTCTCTCTGGCCCACCCCTGCTAGTATCCTGTCTCTCTCTGTCTTTCAAACATGAATAAACATTAAAAAAAAAAAAAACTAAAATTTTATCAACAATACGAAGTAGCAGATTAAGTCCAGATTCTTAATCAGTTTGGGCTTCAGTCATTTGAGACTATAAACCAAAGATGGCCTAAGGTCACCTAGAGAGAGGTAGAAGTTCTCTATTTGTAGACAGAAGCCTAGTCCCAGGGGCATCCAGTCTCCCAGACATTTCCACCAAGGTGCCAAAGCCCGTGAAACCATTTGGAAAAGGACCCTGCAGTTCCAGATATTCCAGTCCCTAGTCATTCAAGTCACTCTCAGCTATGCCTCCAGACATCCTGGAGCCCAGATAAAACCATCCTTATTATGTCCTATCTGAATTCGTGACCCACAGAAGTCATGAGCATAATAAAATAATTGTTGTTTTATACCACTAACTTTTGGGGTGGTTTGTTTCCCAGCATTAGTAACTGGTACTCTCTTGGAAAAAAATCTGTCTCAACAACCGATTGAAAACTTGGTAAATTTATAAAAACCCAGAAAAAACCTATCTTTACCACTGACTGAAAACTTGGTAAACTTACAAAAATGCCTGGTCTCTTCAATAACATATAGGGATAACATTAACTACCCTGCAAGCTTACTATGACCCTGGGAATATTTGAGATGTCTGCCCTGTAACAGTACTGACAAAACTGTTAGAAAACAGTTGTGTGACCATGATCTACCGAGAGCACTGTTAAATGCTTGGTAATCCACAGCAAAATTCAAAATCAAAACTAACAGCATACTTCACTATTCAATGCAAAGATCGTTTACCTTTTAAGTAGGGTGGTCCTCAATTATCCAAAAAAAAAATCTGCAATATTTAAGTTTGTTTTTCTGAATATATAATAAGGAAGAAACACAAATGCAATGAGCAGTTACTTTTATCTATTTAATCTTAATGACAAACCATTTGAGAACATTAAATTGTATGAGTTCACACGACTGGTCAAGTGGCCAAGTTCGGGGCAGTTTGAATCCAAAGCTTTATATATTCTCCACAACACTACTCTGCCCTCTCACGGGATTAAGTTATAATTTAGCATTGTTTATAGAAAAGTTTACAGTGGTGTTCAGGTGACATATTCCAGGGACTTATTTTGAAGCATCTACAATCTTTTTCACTAATATATCTAGTAGTACTAGACGTATCTATGGTCTCGCTAAGTGGTCTTACTATTAACAGAAACTTAAAAGAAATTCCTAAAATATATTCCTGACAGCAGGCAAAATCTATTGCTTGAGATATGCTTTTGTTTGTTTTGGTTTTATTGTGAAATGGTTTATGAAAGGCGAGGCTTCTCACACACCCATCAAATCCCTTTGCTGACAAAGACTGATCTAAATGGTTCCCTGGAGATTACAATCATTCTGTAAATGTGAGCAAAAGAGGAATTATATCTACCCACAAATTAAAACGTCCTTTGTAAAAATCAATCTTGGGAGCTTGAAAATCTTAAGAGATGTTAAAAGAAAATCATCATGAAGATCGTGAAAGAAGTTATACCTGGGTTTCTCTGGTTTATTAAGGAAGTTTTGGCGCGGAGTGCTACTCTTTGTATACTTTTCTACCCATCTATGCTGTGCGGTTAAGTAAAACTGCATTTGTTCTACTTAAGTACTTTTTCAGAGAGCCAGAAGAATATCTAACCATCATGACCTCCAGGCTTGAGGAGCTATTTGTAAACAAGCATCAATATCAACTCATAGCAAGCAACAAGCTGAACCTTTCCTGGGGTATATCACATTTGAGGTTTCCCAATAAAATTCTCTTTCCCAATGAAGATATGAATTCAAAATATGCACGGATGATATACATCTGAATTCAGCATCACTATACCTCAGATTTTCTAAGATTTGCAGGTGTTTAGGTAGTTTGGTTTATTGTAAAATACCACCTAAGACGGGTTTTCTTATACTGCTTTTAAAGTAGAATTTTATACTAGTTTTAAGAATAGGAGCTACATATAGAGCACTCTTAAGAGAACCTCTTGTCAACTGAAAATAATAATATTCACCTGTTATTAGCACACGGTACACTGCCGTTTCAAAACTGCCAGTGACTCATGTTACAAATGTAGCTATTTTTAGGACAGTGCACAATGATGTTAACAATATTCCTTGAAAAAGGCACTAATTGATCAAGAATTTCATGGATGAAAAGGATGGATAGATTTTGTAGACGGAGACATGGATAAATGCACTTGTTATATCCTAAAATCACTCTCAGTGAAATGTGTTCATTTGGCCATCTGCATGTCCTTGCATTTTGCTTAGTCAATAAATCACACAGACATCAAAAGAAAGCAATCTGCTTTATATGAAATAGCTATACATATTTATAAATTTTCAAGAAGAAACATAAAACCACCCTAGAGGTTACACAGTACGTGTGATATAGAGTTTAGGCCATCAGCACTTTGCAACCACTTGGATTTGCACTAAGGATTCTTTTGTACATGGCTGTGGCTGTGAAACCCTAAAAACTATATTCTAAACCAAAGTTATCAACACTATATGTGACTAGGCAAAAGCCACAAATATGACTGCCATTTAAAAAAACATAGGATTAAAGATTAAAAGGCTGCCAAAATCAGTAGTGGGGAAAACTATCCTTAGAAATTCTGTGGCCGGCATGTGAGTTATTACCTATTCTAAACTTCCTAACAAGCCTATTTTATTATTATTTGTTTCCACCACGAATGACAGTCTCTTAGCCTCTCATCTGTCCTTTTGGAAAACTTAGGGCTTTAGATGAATGCCTGGACTGTCCCCCATACACTGAACTGGGACACCAGAAAAAAGCATTACAGTTGACTGACACCGGATTACTGGTTCGTACTAGAAATGCTGACGCAGCCTTCCATAGACCAGCACACAAAAGGCATGTTTCTGCTTTCCCTTAAAACCATAAAACGGGTATAAGCAGCAAACACCGCATATTTGGTACCAAAATTAAAACGCAGCTTTAAAAATAACGGCTGAGGGAAAAGTTTCCGTAGGAACTGGGCCTAAGTAGGACATATTGTCGTCAGTAGAAACATTCCTGAAATTTCCCTTCTGTAAATACAAGCTTGCTTCTTCATAGCAGTTTTAATTCTAATTAAGACAAAGGTTTTTAATTAAGCCCTGAAGATGCTGGTGAGGGGCCTTTGGTAAAATTGTCCTTGGTGGTTCCTCCCTAGGTAATTCGTTTCAAGAGACAATGAAGTGGATCTCTTAAAATCTTCAGAGAAGACATTTCCCTCCCTGCTTTCTGCTACTCCACACAGCAAACATACTAAGCTGCCTGCCCTTTGGAACAGGCAAGAAAATTGCTCCTTTCAATTCAAGCTTCCCTCTTCGTTTCAAAACATTTGTGGATAGCACGTTCAAGTTGACAGAACATTTTAAGAAAGCACATTTTGTAAAGTGGGGAGATAGAGCAATTTTCCGTATTTTGTTTCCTTTCCTCCTGCACCCCCCACCCACCCCCTTGGAGGAGAAAAATGAAC
>NW_027531384.1:227552-228964 GCF_008692635.1 Crocuta crocuta | reverse complement strand
TTATTCCTGTTAGCTTCAGACAAAACCATCTTTATGCCTCCCACCTCATTTGCTCACCAACTATACTTTTTCTGGGATGAAAACTATTTTAAGCAAAATAAAACTGAAGCTGATTTTCAGAAACCCAAATAGAAATAAATGCTGTGGTGTGAGTTTCAAGGGGGAAGAATAATGGGATGGGGGGCGGGGGGGAGACAGCAAAGGTACCTGCCTCCAATTTCTACCTTGTAGACAGACCTCTTATCACTACGTAGGCATTAAGCTTTTGTCTATTTCCTTGCCTAGAGAGGGGAAAAAGCTGAGATAAGTGGGTATGGAGGCAATTAACGGAAGATTAGCAAACACTGCATACCGCTCAACAAACTAGTGCTGCTTCTCCCCATTCCCCACATTCCTGGCCAGGAGAAAAGGGTATGGGTCTGAAAACAAAATAGGAGTAGAAGCTGGTTTCTCTAACCTATCTGAAAAGTCTTTATGCAATCAGGGGGCTATTATTTCAGGAGACAGGAGAAAGGGGCAAAAGATTCACGTTGCTAAGGAGACATGCTGAAGCTGGCATTCCTACATAAATTTCCATTTCTATTGGAGAGGGGAAAGAAAAGATATTTTCTCCAAAGTTTATTTGGATCTCCTGGTTACTGGAGAAAGGCATTTCACCAATTTATTTTATCTTTAGTTGTAAACAACCAACCCTGAAAGAATTAAAAGACCTAAATGTTGACCTCCTGCTGCCAACCAGTCCCCTCCACAGTGAATTAAACAAAGACGAAACCGTCAATGGGAATTTTGAAGTAAAAACAAAGAAAAAGCCTTTTGTAAACAGAAAATAAAATTTATGGAACAAACTTAACCAAGTGAACTAATCTTTCTTGAAACAAGAAACCAAAGACAAAAGTAAATCGGATTTGTGTGGCATTTGTGCTATTTCAACTTTATTGGAACTTGAAACGTTTTTCAAAGCTTCATAAATAGTCCCAGAGAAGACAAACTGTCACGAAGTAATTTAATCAGTTTCTTAGGGGTGCGTGTGGGTAAGTGGGGAAAATCACGGGCAGGTCCTCTGCCTTTACTACCCTTTCTCTGCACTGACACCAGCAGCTGAAGAATCAAGATTAGCGAGGAAAAGGGTTTGCTGCAAGAAGTCGGAAGTTGGTAGATTTCTGCTAACGGCTAACTGGGGCTCAGGGGAAGGCAACTAGGGGTCAAGGAGAGTAAATTCCCCCTGGGGCTGGGTAACCCCAGTGATTACCTTTTTTTCCACCCTGCATTCTATCCATTTGCAGCTTCCACTACTAGCTGAATAAGCCACAACTTTCCAGGCATCTGTGAGTAAGTAGCTCATGGAGAAGAAAAAGAAAGGTCTGGAGGAGAGAGGAGGCATTTGGAGAGGAAGAGAAAGAAGAGCAACTCAC
>NW_027531384.1:226331-227465 GCF_008692635.1 Crocuta crocuta | reverse complement strand
TTCACTTCCCGGGGGATTTGGAGGAAGGAGGAGAAAAGTGACAAAAGACATTTTAGCCTTCTTTTCAAACCCAGGACCAACTCACTCCTGGACTCAGGAACCCCGCAGTTTTTCTTATTTCCTAACTTTCCCCCAGTCCTGCTACCGCTNGTAGCTAAAACAAGGATGAGAGTTCTTGCAAATAGTGAAGTAAACCTTACTTGATTTTCTGCTGCTCTGTTCTTTGACTGCGTGTTAACAAACCTTTTTTCATTCGGCTTTTCACTATGCCAAGTTAGATCTGAATTCCTCCAGGTCATTAACCTGTTCTTGTGCCCCACAAGACCCGGCCCAGGGGCTGGCATAGGAAAAGTAGCATAGCTTTAAGCAATCAATCTACATATATTTATTGAACAACTACTGTTCGAACTGAGGTCTCAACCCAGTATGACCTAGCCCCTGTTCTTAATGAGATTCACTCACGCGTTTGTTTGTTTGTTTTCCTATATGTGAGAAANGGTTGTCTATTGTATCTTTTGACTACTTTCCATTTTTCCTATAAAAGAAGCAATTTATTGAATAGATCATTGGGGATTGGGATGTTCGCAGATCTTTCACCATCTGGAAAATTTGGTAGAAACCCAAAATAGTGGTTTAGATCTAAAGAATGGAAGAAATGCCTTCTCTCTTTTATTGAAACACCGTCCTTGGCACTGAGGGATTTCATACTTATCTGTTGATAACAGTTTCTTTCTGCGTCTTTGTTGTAACCACATCTTTCCATAGGGCTGACTACATTTTGACCAAAGCAACATTTTGAATGTAATAAACAATCGAGTTAGGGTCAAATGATTTGAGAATAAGAATCCATCCAATGTGAAATAAAAACCATGGTTTTCTTACATTTGAATATTAGAAAACTGGCAACTTTCCCTTACCTCTCAATTATGATATATAGTGCCCTTACAAAGGAATGCCTAGACCCCTCTGAGGGCTTAGGAACCTCTAACATCCAATAAGCTTCTTGGTGTCCCAACCTTCCAAGTTAAAAGAAGCCTAAGTGCTCTTCTCTGAAAATTAATGGAACACTGAAAAATTAAAAACCAGAATAATTAATAGGGCTGACCAGGACCATGTCATTTTTCTTTTTGCTGG
>NW_027531384.1:225979-226114 GCF_008692635.1 Crocuta crocuta | reverse complement strand
ATGATATTTTTTGTTTTGCTGGATTTATGTTCATAGGTTTATAATGTACTTTTGAAAATAATATTTTAAAAAATACCTTGACCATGCCTCAAAGTTACAAAGAAATCTTTTTTTCTCCAAGTTCTTAACCTGTCC
>NW_027531384.1:224490-225973 GCF_008692635.1 Crocuta crocuta | reverse complement strand
TAACTTTTATTTCCATTCATCCAATATTTTTCTTTATCTTTGTTTCCTCTAATTTGAGCTTCCATCCTTCTCCACCTCTACCCTAGCTGCTCTGCCTCCCCAGGAGGAGTGGGTGGGGGGGTTCATTCTGCTTCATTTTTCTGGCTTCTTCTCCACTGCTTACTTGAATAAATCCATCTTTCTTTGTACTACCTACAAAATTGTCTCTGTCCTGTCTCCAAAATTAGAAAAATAAGCCATTTTTAACTACAAAAACCCAAATTTTCCTAAAACACTCCATTCCTCAGTTAATCATTTTTAGAATTTGCACAACATAATACAGATGTACGATCCTTAATCCTCACTTTTAAAATATGAAAAGCTCTCAGGGGCACCTGGATGGCTCAGTGGGTTAAGTGTCAGACTTGGGCTCAGGCCATGATCTTGCAGTTCTTGAGTTTCAGCCCCTCATTGAGCTTTGTGCTGACAGCTCAGAGCCTGGAGCCTGCTTCAGATTCCCTCTCTCTTTGCCCCTCCCCCGCTTGCACTCTGACTCTCTCTCTCTCTCTCTCTCTGAAGAATAAATAAGCATTAAAAAATTAAAGAAATAAAATATGAAAAGCTTTCAAGACAAAGTATGTTCTTGTTGTTCTCATAAGTTTGTAGCATACTCATTTGGTGGAAAAAACAGTTCCAGACTAATGTGAGGCTATTTATGGTTTTGGTTTATCCTCTCCTAACATCAATAAATATGCAGCCACAGGCCCTGTTGGGTATTGTCTAAATTTACAATATATGCATCACAGTATTCTTTAAAGATCTGAAAAAGGGTGAATTCCTCAACATAGCTAGCCCCAAAGGCTTTATATAAAGGGTGGTGGACTTATATTTACCCTAAAGATGGAAAAAATAGCATGGAGGATTCTAACAATTAGTAAACATTGAATGAAAACTACAAAAAAATATAGTTAGCTAGGGGTGCCTGGGTTGCTTGGTCAGTTAAGGTCTGAATCTTGATATTGGCTTAAGTCCTGATCTCACGGTTTGTGGGTTCAAGCCCTACATTGGGCTTCATGCTGACAATTGACAACGTACAGCTTGCCTGGAGTTCTCTTTCCTCTCTTTCTGCCCCTCCCCTGTATTCATTCTCTCTCTCTCTCTCTCTCTTTCTCTCTGTCTCTCTCTCTCTCTCAAATAAAAAAATTTTAAACCTATAAAAATAGTTAATTGACTGAAAGTGGGCTAGGAAGTGTGTATGGGCGGTGGGGTGGAGAGGGAGGTAGAAATGAGGATTGAAATAGACCTCTATCTGAGAAATAATGCAGGCCTACCTTGAACTGTGAAGAAAGAGTTCCTAGCTTAAAAGAATTGACTTGGAATCTCTTAGAAGCAATATCTCTGTTGGCCTTGTACTAGATGGTGTCACAGAAAGGCCAGAGTCCTCCTCTTTTAGGACACCGTGTCACAGTGGTCCCCCCTCTCCCTTGGTCTGAGAGGGGCCAAG
>NW_027531384.1:221913-224445 GCF_008692635.1 Crocuta crocuta | reverse complement strand
TTTGATGCGTGACTCTGTCTGAGTTGTGTAGCCAAGGAAACGCAAGGAGGAGTCATTCTCTATACCCTGAAGCAAAAGAAAAGACAAGCCTCATGCTTGAATCGGGCCAGAAAAATGGGGCAGCAATGTGAGGGGTGAAATTCAATGGAAGAGATTGGGAAGCTCATCATAAAAGTAGAAAAGTGTCATGGTGGGAAGTAGAGAGTATGGAAGAGATGGAAAGAAGAGTACATTCTAGACTTGGAACATATCTTAAGAGAATAAGGATGAGTAAATGTCATGCTGTCTGCTCATAGTCTGTCAGCAAAGGCACCATCTCTGTATTTGCTTAGTATTTGAAATGTACAACTACTAATGTGCAGCTACTAATGACTTTCAGCCCTGAGATGGCATCCAGATGCATATTGGTTAGACCTGTTTGTTCTGAGAGAAGAAGAAATAGAAAGGAGGGGAAAGGAGGTATCTGGGCGGCTCAGTTAAGCTTTCCGACTTAGGTTCTGGTCATGACCTTACAGTTTGTGGGTTTGAGCTGCAACTGCTCAGCACTGACAACTGCTGAACTTGCTTGGGATTCTCACTCTCCTCTCTGCCCCTTCCCCACTTGCACTCTCTCTCTCTCTCTCTCTCTCTCTCTCTCTCTCTTGCTTGGGATTCTCACTCTCCTCTCTGCCCCTTCCCCACTTGCACTCTCTCTCTCTCTCTCTGCCCCCAAAATAAATGAATGAATGAATGAATGAATGAATGAATGAAAGAAAAGGGAAAATTATGAAGCAGTCATTAAAAGATTAGGTATATGCACCAACTGTTTTTCCAATGTCACACATAATAATGTTGGCAAAATACTCTAAAAATCAGAAACAAAGGGTACTTCAGTGGTTTATTCTCTCTACTCTAATTCCATTCTCGACTTCCATGCTAGAAGGGCTCTGATGTGAGTGAAACCATGATATAATGAGGCCTGCCTGCTATTTATGATAATTAATAACGTCCAAGAGAGTTCCAGTTATGGCATATTTAGTATTGCATTATTGAGATTTCTTGTTGCATTGTGACAATGTTCTCGGCTTCGAGTTATCACAAAAAAATTGTGACTAATAATTGCTATTTCTCCTTTTATAAAAAAAGAACATTGATGAAAATAAAGGATTTCACATCTAAAAAAACTGAATTCTATCATTTGCTAATGTCTTTTGTGATTTAAAAACGTATGATATTGTTGAATCAGTTAGATTTAAGTCAATAATAGATCATTCACTATTCACATTATGCATTGACATTTTGATTTCAAGTTAATTGTTGTTTCATAATAGTACCTATGACCATAATAATTTACTCATCCACAAATAAAGGAAATAAATCTTGGAAGTGAAAACACAAGAGGCAACTGGAATTGAAGGATGATTAGTTTTAAAATAAATGTTTGTTGTAATGAAAGAAGCATGAGTCAGATGCCCAGAAGGTAGGAATACACAAAAAGTTAGAATATTCCCAGTGGGACTAATTCTAAATGCCTTTTCCATCTTTTTCAAGCATCTATTTCCTTAATAGTAATCACTTATAGGCACAAAACTTCCTCCATATTTATGTTTTATTTGTATTCACTTACAGCTTTGTAGATAAATGAACCAGTATAAGCATTTCAAGCACCTCATGACTGCATTTTTATACTTTTATTTCAGTGTTTCTACAAGTTGAAGCTTTTGCTTTCCCTAAAGCAAGTGCATGCCTACCAACATATTCTCATCTTGGTGGAATTTCATTTATCCTTGCCCATCACCAGCATGATACATCATTTCTACATCTCTCCTGGTGTGCCCCATGCTTGAAGACTAAATTGAAAATGGAACCCTGGAAGCTTCAGAAGTGGCTTCCCTGAATAGTTGAATACTGTGGTAGGATGATCAAGTTTAGCTTGTGCTTGGTGGAACTTGAAGGGACAGAGTGTTGAAATATGATTAAGGTGTTAGGTTAAACACAAGCCAAGCGATGTTAGAACAGAGATGGAATCATTACCATCAGGAATCACCCTGAGAAATTGCTCACCCTTTCCGTTGCTCTCTTTGCAGCTTGTTAGCTAAGCTTCCTCTGTAACTTTAGATTTTAGTCTAAAGCCATCTTGGCATATTTCTTGGTGAGTTCTCATAGAGACCTTTTACCTTTGGATATTTGAATGAAGACCCTTGGCACTAGATGGAAAAATTCTAAGAAATGACTGCTTAGGAACCTCTCCTTCCCAAACAGTGCTGCAACAGTGTCAATTTGTCATCTCAAAAATAGTTTCATCCACAATGATTTGCACTGTTGTATGATTTCTTGTGTGTTTGTTTTTTAGTATAAACAATATCAAAATTGTTATAGCTGGGAGCCCTTCCTAAGTGTCCTCCTGATAGAGACCACATCTATAGTATAAGAAAGTTCTGTTTCATTAGAAAGTGTGGATCCCTCCTCCTGTTTGTGGCCTGAAGGACTTACCTTCGCAGTTGGGAAAAACATGGACCCCACATTCGTAAATCTCAAGTACAGTGGTGGCTG
>NW_027531384.1:216416-221338 GCF_008692635.1 Crocuta crocuta | reverse complement strand
ATGGTGGCTCAAAGTGAATTGAAGGTAAGGCTGAAATTTAAAAAAAGATTAAGTAGAAAGAGTACCTAGGGCAGTTTATACTTATACTTCCAACGAGAAGAATGCAGCTAAGCTGTTTGTTTCTGGAATTTCCAAAAGGTGGTCTTAAATGTCAGCAATGCAAGGGGATCGAGGCTGGTGGAAAACAGATCCTCTTAGGAATTATATTTCAGTGTAGCTCTCACCTCTAGATTTCACCTTTTAAAATGTGTCTCTGAAATGACTGAGTAGTACTGCATGATTTGTAAGCAGTCTGTCAAAATTCAAAATGTCAGCTCATTCAGGTTCAAACAAATATAGGTGGAAATATCAGAACAATGTGAAGATCATTGCTTTTTGTTATTCTGTGCGTCATTTTTTAAAAAAACTTTTCCTTAGCCTGTTTCACACCCTCCTCTCCTTTTAAGCTTTTTAGTCTTCGGTAAACAAGAATGGGAATTACTTTTGATTTAGCCAGACCAAGGTTAAGATACTCATTCCAGAACCTATTGACTATATGGATTTGGGCATTTGGGCATACCATTCACCTCAACTCCCTCTTTTATAAAATGAGGTGATACCTACGTCATTGAGTTGTAAGAATTAATGAAGTAATTTATATAACATACAATGTCTGCCATATGGTAGGCACTAATCATAATTATTATATTATTATAATCCAGATGTCAGCTAGGGCCTTCTGGTGCCTGGGAGATTTAAATAAACTTTGTTTGAATCTCTATTTTATGATCTTTCAGAGCCCCCAAATCTTCTCCTAATTCATTGCTTCTGTTCTCTGTATATAGTTCTGCATGTAGTCGAAAGCATGATTCTACCCCTAACAAAGCTAGGTGCAAATGTCAGCTTATTCATCAGTTTCCAGGAAAAACACAACGAATAGCACCACTGTATATAGTTTTGAATTATTAAACTTGTGGACTCTTGAGAAGTCACAAGTAAGCGGNTCCACGTCTGGCTTGCCTCATCAGCTCTGTATCTGTCCCGCCTCTCTGTCGGTCCCATCCCTTACTCTTCTCCCCATCTGCTCGTTCAGTATAGTCCATCCCTAGTGCCTTCGATCCTTGCTACTCCAAGTGTGGGCCAAGGACACCGGCAGTACTGGAATCACCAGGGAGTTTGCTAGAAATGCACAGCTCGGGCCTCTCCCAGACCTAAATCAGAATCTGTAGTTTAATGGGATCTGTAGCTTGCATACAAGTTAGAGAAATGTCTGACCTACATGATCTCAGGCCTCTCAGGGCTCAACTTCTACTACAAGTAGCAGTACCAAAGCAGCTGCTAAACAAATAAAAATGCACCACTTTATGCCCTATCCTTCAACATGTTACCTGCTGCCTAGGAGGTGGTGTTTCTTTCATGCGCACTTCTCAGCAGGCTCTACTTGTCACTGAATTTAGTCCCATTGGCAGTGATTAGTCGGCAATGTTGACCTTAACTGGCATCAGTGTATTCTAGACTCACTGGTTCTACACCACGTTGTCTCACTTCTGAGAGCTGTAATTCTCAGTTCAGTCCCAAGATTCTGATCATGTGTTAATTGACTGTTAAAGATAAATGTTGATCCCTCTTCAAGTACACCTTAAAAAACAAGTTCTGAGACTGAGGAACTCTGAGAGTGACCCCTGGCTTTTTGTGAATTCACTCTGAGATATTTATGCAGCTGCACAATACGTAAATAAACTCCTAGGGATCTAGAAGTAAGAGGCAAAAGTTCAATTCTCCAAGTCATCTGAAAGTACATCACAGAACAAAGTACAAAAGGGCAGCTAATCCCCACTGATAAAGACCATCAAATACAGAGAGTCGCAGGCCTGGAAATGCTGTCTGTAGGTAAAGTGAGAGGATGAAGCTGTATTGTAGTGGTTTTAAACTGTGGCCACTTTGACATTTGCTCTCCGGATTCCTTTTACATTCCTTATCTTTAGCCAACACAGTAATTAGATTTTATATAGCCTTCTTAATTGGCAAATCGACAAGCAAAAAATGGTGTGCCAGTGAACAGTGTTGAGCACAGAAACTGCGTGTAGAAGCAAAATTAAGCTAAAGATGGCATTTGAGGAACTTGGTCCAGGGGCATGATGTAGAGAGAGAGTAGATACAGGATTTTCAGTATGGTTGAAAAAACTACGGTGACAGGCAAGTCAGATTTACTTAAGAGATTATAAAAGCTCAATTACATATGGATAGTTGGCAATTCTAGAGAAAAAAATAGAAAACAAATAAAAGTTACTGATTGCTACAGTTGCCAATTGAGACGGAAGGGTAGGCTGGTAACCTTGTAGGGCCCCATGTTTCATAGCTGGCACGGACTCAGGGTGATTGACACCACCATTCTATGTTTTGACACCATTGCCCTACAGTGAACTAAGTGAAGCTGTGATTTCTGATATCCCTTTATTATTTCTTGACAAGGTATCACCAATTTTGATAAAGCAGATTCCTACGCACATTCAGAGAAGCACATTTTTCCAATATATTCTGCTCTTCAATATCTATTGCAAGTTTTCTCAGTGTTTTGAATCTTTTTACCAATTCACTATCACTTTCATTTCAATCTCTGAACATTTCTTTGGTCATACATTTTAATACTTTGTGCACACCCAGGAGGGAGAGCACATATTTTGTGTCTGTTATACATGCTTTGGTGTTTCTGTTTTTTTAACATGTTTTTCATTGACTGAATTGATGTGTGCTGCTGCTGTTGTTCATGCCTTTTCTAGAGTACATTTCTCTCTTAGAGAAGCAAGGTTCCTTTTAGGAGAAAAACCAAATCTGGTTTTCATTCTTTGCTTGAGTTTCTGAGCATAGAATTAATTAATGTAAGAAAAAATAAATATATTAAAGTTGTGCTTTGGAGTCAGCAAAACTAAAATAGAAATTATTTTAAAAGATGTGGTTTTAATTATTGATAGACCTGCTGCAAAAACTTTCAGTTATTCCATGCTTCTTAATTCTACTTTCATTTAGCATATCCTTTTTGAATTTATGGTGTTTTCCTGATGATTTTCAAAGTTTACTTTCATTCTCCAAGTCCAATAAAAGAAAAAGACAGAAAAAGAGAGAAATAAAAACAATCAAAAGACATTTCTGGGGGAGCCTGAGTGGCTCAGTCACTTAAGCTTCTGGCTTCGGCTCAGGTCATGATCTTGCGGTTCGTGGGTTCAAGCCCCAAGCCCGGCTCTGTGCTGACAGTTCAGAGTCAGGAGCCTGTTTCAGATTCTTTGTCTCCCTCTCTGTGCTCCCTTGCTCATACTCTGTCTCTTTCTCTCTCAAAAATAAATAAACATTTTAAAAAAGACATTTTTAAAGTATGCATGCATGACTTGCTTTTTCCCATTTTAAAAATCTTACTCCTCTTTATTCCTTTTTCTGCTGTTGTCATATTTAGTCTCTCACATGATCCACATTCTGACTTTTTTTGGAATAAGCAAGCAGTGAATCACATTGTCTGAAAACATACACACACACACACACACAGCATGTACAGCCCATACTGTACTATTTGTATGACATCCAATCCTCGTTAATATCCTTGTCTCTCCCCAGGAAATATGTACAGACATCTTTCCCTGAAGTATAGTCAAATTTCACTCGGATACGAGCAATTTCGCCAAACTGAAAGCTCTGCATATTTGAGGATAAATGTTCCTACTGCTGTTTTACTGAATGTGGGGCTGTTTTTGCCATTACCAAGCCAGATTCATGCCATCCAACAAGTCATCAAACCCAAATTTAGGACACAAGGTCTGACCAACTATCTTAAAGAATGACTAGGCCAAACATTAAAAAGTCCAGCAAAACCCTGGCTTGGGATTGCTGAATCTGTAGTATAAAACATTCGCTCTGTCCTTGATCTCTGTTCTCAGTCAAGACTTTATTGCTTAAGCCAAGCATTTGAGTGGTTTTCTCACCACTCCATTTTCCCTTCACTTTTCCAAATGGTTTTGCAACCATGCCCAAGCTTCTCATCCTATTAGCTAATACTGCAGTGTTTAGTCTTGTAAGATACTTCTTGCTTTCCTATCATCCCTTCTGGGAGCTATCAGAAGTGTAAGATACTAGGCTACATGCACAAATGAAAATAGTTTTGATGGCAATCATTAATAGTGCTTTAACCCAAAAGAGATCAGAAGTAGAGAAACTAGTCTAGATTGAGCTAGAGTGGACTATACTCTGAATAATTTATTTGACAATGACTCCATGAGAAGAAAAAGTATGGAAAAGCATTATAAGGGGAAAAAATGGAAAGCCTCTTTGGAAACAACCAAGATATGTGGATACTAAAGAATGAGGAGTTGGACATGTTTCCCCACCATTTATGGGTAACAGGTCTGTTTGAAAAAAACATGATTCAAAAGGCAATTTACAGAAAGTAGAATGGTGGTTGCCAGGCGGAAGGGGGAAGGGAAGAATAGGCAGTTATTGTTTAATGGGTTTAGAGTCAGTTTTACAAGATGAAAAGAGTTTTGGAGATCAATAGCAGTGCTGGTAAGCACAATATTATGAATACATTTAATTCCACTAAACTGTACATTTAAAAATGGTTAAAACAGTAAATTTTATGTTATATGTACTTTACCACAATAAAAAAAATTGGAAAAAAAAAAAAGCAACTTATTTTTTTTCTTTCTCCAAGGTCTCTTTAAACATTTTTAGTGTGGGGTAATCTTCCTACACTCGTTGTTGAGATCTCCTACAGAGCTCATGGGTGTCTGGTCGCTCTCAGGTAGTAGGGAGTCCTACAGTCACTTTAGGTGGCAAATACAAATCTCAATTCAGCAATTATAATGTCCAACTGCAATGTAATAACCCAAACTCCAAATTATAGTTAGTATTGAAACCTCTTTGCAGCTCAGGCTTAATTTAGATCGGATATGTAAAGC
>NW_027531384.1:215515-216116 GCF_008692635.1 Crocuta crocuta | reverse complement strand
TGGGGTATTTAAGAGATAGGGAACTGGTCCTACTTTATATTCTTTGTAAATTCAGAAATTGGAAGAAATAGTCTTTGTCATCCTCACTCTGGCATCCCAATATGTGTTCTGTTTGGTACCTTATTTAAATATGAGACAAATTGCATTGTAAGACCCTGTTATAATGTACTGTCATGTTTGGCCAGAAGGTTGGAGAAGAGAAAGGAAACTTTGGCTATCACTCAGATGGCTGGTACAGGACAGTCAGAGATGTAAGTGTTGTGACACACATGTGCTAATGACCCAGTGTGTGAGATCTAAGTCATTCCAAATCAGATTTCATTGCACATCATTTTGTTAATATTACTGTGAGCTAGGATTTATTGAGCACGTACCAACTGCTAGCATTTTTGAGGTGTTTTGCACATCCTTTTTTATTTACTAAGTGAATACAGTCACACAAAATGTAGGTACCATAATGGCTTTTCAGGTAAGTTGACCGAGTTGCACAAAAATTGAGTCACTTACTTAAGGCTACACAATTAAGTAGTAAAGCTGAGGTTCTATTTTTATGTCATCTGAAACTAATAGAACATCAAGATTGCTTCATTATCCCCAACTA
>NW_027531384.1:208588-215472 GCF_008692635.1 Crocuta crocuta | reverse complement strand
TTGCTTCAACATCCCCAACTAATGTTTTTTTTTTTTTTTTACAAAGAGGCCTAAAGCCATGTTATGCCCAGGGAACAAGAGTTGAAAAGCACTGCTAATTGCCTTCTGTTTTATTCCTGCTAGTAGACTTCAGCTCAGGACTGACCCTCCATTCACCCTTTTCCTTCCCCTGGCATTACTAATCGCCTTTCTTTCCACCTTGAGACTTAGTCTTTCAGACTAAGCAGTATTTATTTAAAAAAAACAAAAAAACAAAAAACCCCACCCACCTAGCTCATTTTGTGTAAAGCGTTATCTGAATACAAATACAAACCAAAAATTCGTGAGACTACTATATTAACCACAGATAAATGAAAGCATCTTAAGTGAAAGATAATAAATGGAGGGAAACCTGTGTCTCCTAGCTCAGATTTCTTTTGTACTGTCGTACTTCATATATCATTTAACATGTCATGATCTCAAATAAGAAATCTGTTTCTACTGAACCAACCAATGAAATAACTAACACTTTCTACTGTTTTTGTAAGGCAAGCCAACTGATGCCCAAGGCATACTCAAGACTCAGTGCAAGTGGGTTACTCTATCGTAACCCCACTCACCATGGAGATGAATGTTTCCCAAGAACTATTTGTGTTCGTTATGATACCAGTTTATAGTGCTTGTGCATGTTCTGGTTATTGTTGAATTAACTGTAGGAGAAGCATTGATAAAAATGGACAATAATCAGACAAAAATCTAGATGCAATCCAAATCCAGAATGACATTACGTTCTAAGTTCCCTTCGTACTTTAAAAAAAAAACCCAAATAACAAAACAGTCATTTATTCATGAAAGATATTAGGAGACATTCATTAGTGCACTCTTATTCAAAGGACATATCTGGGCCTATATCACAAAATTGATAAGTAGTTGCTCAATCTTTGAGGAGGTCCCATTTTACTTTGAAGAACAAGGACTAAGATTGTGAATGTGACATTAAAAACAACCACCACCCCAGACACACACACACACACACACACACACAGAGACACACACACACACAGTGGTAAAGTTGGATCCCTAGACCAAGGTACCCTGTGTCCCATAAAGGATCCAAACCACCAAAGGCTTCACTTCAGCAGTGAACAAGCCACCATCAGAGAACCAGAGTCGAGCTGTGACTCCATATGGCAACAACACAATGATGGTAGAACCAGATTTTGTGGTTCTCTCTGTGGATAGATTTGGGGAGAATAATAGATTCTTTGGATCAAACTCTTTTTTTCTTGGTTAATGCTAGCTAAAACCCTCAAAGGGGAGAAGCTGGACATAACGCTAATGAGGACATGTGAGGTTTTAAGCAAACAATTTGAAAAATAAAAGAGAGATGACCTTGTTTACATCCCAACCTGTTGAAAAAGGTCATAAACATTAAGTTCCGTCTTAGGAAATGTTGTTAGATTGCATATAAAATGATTTAGTTACCTTTTCAAGACAAGAAATAAATTTATTTACTATTCATTTATTTGCACGTATAAAAAGCTACAGATTTAGAGAAACTATGATTTGTACAAAAAGGCATTATAATATCTGTACTTAATTTAAGGTTATTTTCTTGCTTTTGGCTCTTCCAACAATTTCACTTACAGGTACATGTGCCAGAAAAAATTCTTTCCAGTTTTTTATATTAACTTTACTGTTTTGATATTGTAGTGGGACCAGTATCTGCCCTCCACTCCATCCAGGTTAGCTGGGTTTTGCATCCCCAAAATCATGTGAATTTGCAGTTATAAGAAGTAAGCCAAAGCAGGTAGATGGGCCCTTTCCTCACTCAGGAAAGAGCAGGGCAAGTTTTGGCTTTGGACCAGAGCATTACTTGTTCCCGGCCAGTGTAGCAAGTACAGATAATGGAACAATGTAAGAGGCTGCATCCTGAGGAGAAGCCACGAGAAATCAAGTAAACAGATTTTCAACCCTATGTTGCCAGACCAAGAAGTAAAATTTAGGGATATGGCAGCCAGATGGAACCTGAGGGAATGCCATGACATCTAGGAGGTTTGCAAACACTGACAAATTCTCTGAGAAGAAGCAGTAACTGCCACACATCTTTACAAGACATCCAAGGTCTTACACTGTTTAAGAGGGAGCATTCACAGGTTTTCACGTGGCCTGAAGGGCAGCGGGGAATTTATCAGCTAAAGACATATTTTTAGTTTTTACTGGGTTTGTGTATGCTATTCTAACTTGGTGGAAACACCACTGGACATGCATGAGGTGGGGATGGGTATTGTAGCGTCGTGTAATTAGGTCCTTAGAGGGAGTTCTGTTCTAATCCACCATAAATATTGTAAATAAGTTCCTCTACTCTAGAGACACAGGTCTAGGGAAGCATCTGACAGATTCCGCCTCTGAGCAAATTGCCAACCCTAAAACCATTTTTCTTCACAATCATGTTTTTTTCACATCCAACTATTATTTTTATTATACTAACAAGCCAAAAATGAGTACATTAGAAAGTGGCAGTATGTGTCAAAAAGACACTACAGACAGTACCATGTACAGAATACTTTTAATCATGTCTTGTGACTTAGAATGTGCAGAGAGGAAAAGAAACACAACATTAACTTATGTTAAGGGTAATTTTTAGAAATAGAATGATAAGTGGTAAAAAGATGCATTTGTATTTCAGGTCCTAAAAAACAACAATTTTTAAGAAATGCTTCTGTAAATATTTTGTATTTAGCCAAATAGTATGAGAACATTGAACTTTTTCATTCATTGCTCAGTTTTATATACAACTCTGTTTATTTTAATTTTTAATTGAAATATAGCTGACATATAATGTTATATTAGTTTCAGGTGTACAACAGAGTGATTTGGCAATTATATACATCACTCAATGCTCACCACGGTTAAGTGTAGCCACCATCTGTCTCCATACAACATTATTACAATATTATTGACTGTATTCCCTATGCTGTACTTTTCATCTCTTTGCCTTACTTATTTTATAACTGTAAATTTGTAGCTAGGATCAGATTTTTTATTATGCATATTTACAAACGGGAGGCATATCCATTTAACCAATAACAATTAAATGAGTGGTCATGCATCACCACCTAATTGGGAACAGAGTATTAGCACCTGTGAGCCCACTGTATGCTCCTCTTTGATCTCCCTTTCCTTTCTTCAGTCCAGGTGTACTCACAGTCCAAAAATTTATATTATTTTCTCTTTTATTTTATATTTTTACCACATAATATAGTATCTACCTTTATCTGTTTTAGTGTAATATGAACAAAGTCCTACAACATGGCTGAATTTCTTTTGAATTTCACAGATGCCGATGCATGCGGTTGCTGGTTGTTGTTGTTTTTTTTCATTGTTTCTGGTGTATAATATTCCAGTGTTTATTCATACAATGAAGGAATATTTGTTGATTCTCCTGTGGAAGCCCCTAACAAGTGATTCCACTTTTGCCTTTAAGAGCAATGCTGTTCAGAACATTCTGGTAAATATTGCTTGGTGCATCTGTGCGAGTATTATGTACTAATGAGTGAAATTTTGGGTCATCAAGTATGCTCTTATTTCCTTTTATTGGACAATACCAAACTGTTTTCCAGTCTGTTTCCACTAGCAGTGCATGAATGTTGAAGGAGGTCATCCAGGGGACATGACCACAGGTTGACCTGTGATCTAGATTAGGGCAATCAGAGACTCCTCACCCTCCCTTTCCCTCCTTTTGAAATGTATATTTCGCCCACCATTCCCAGACTAGAAGCTGTTCTAAGGATGTAGCCTTGAAAGAGTAAGGTGCTGTTAAGACCTTCTGGATGGTACATATGACCAAACCCTGTTAAACCCTATGTATAAACTTTAGGATTATCGCAGGCAGCTGTGAAGATCTACTTGTTTTGCGGCAGCCCAAGACAAGTCTTACAAGTAAGTTCCCTTGCTTATTAAACCTGCTCCTTACCAATCTGGAGTGGCCTGCCTTTCTTTGGTCACTCCTCGCCATCTGTGTACAGGGGCCGGTTTGTGAACCAACAAATGTAATTTCTGTTGCTCCTTCTCTTCGTGAACTCTTGGAATTTCTGAAGAGCCTTAGGAAAAGCATCTCAGAACTGTGTACCTGGAAGAAGGAGGGAAACACTGATTAATATATGGGCTCTTTTATCCTATGGACTGAGAGAGACTCAGGGGGTATTAACTACACTGTATTTTTAGATTTCACATGCATAAGTATAAGTAAGGTTCATGCAGGTACCACTTGACAGCATGGTTCCAGGAAGGGAGAAGTATGGAATGCAGTCCCAGGGGAGGGAGCTTGTGAAGGTAACTTTTTTTTTTAATTTATTTATTTGTTTTGAGAGAGAGAGAGAGAGAATGAGAATATGAGCAGAGCAGGGGCAGAGAGAGAGGGAGAGAGAGAATCCCAGAATCCCAGGCAGGTTCCCAGAGTGTTGAGCCCGAGGCAGGGCCACATCTCATGAACCCTGAGATCATGACCTGAACTGAGATCACGAGTTGGATGCTTAACCAACTGAGCCACCCAAGTGCCCTCCTGAAGGTAACTCTTGAACATAATCATTAAAGGCAGCCTGGAAATGGTTGCTGCAGCAGGAAATGAAATAAGAGTTTATATATGAGAGTGGTGCAAGACATTTTATAGTTTTTTGTAGTTTATTGGTTTTGTAGGTGTCCTTTATCAAGTTAATAGCTCCTTTTTTATTTTTGTCAGCTTTATTGAAGTAAAATAATGTAAATTTCACCATTTTGAACTATGCAATTCAATAAGTTTTGACTGATATGTTTAATTGTATAATCTCCACCATCATCATGATATACAACACTTCCATCATGCTAATAAGTTCCCTCATGTTCGTTTGCAATCAATCCCTCCTCACCCTGTCCCACTCGCATCCCATCACCTAGGTCTTGGGAACTGATGATCTGCCTTCCATAATTAATGATAGAGGTTAATAATTCCCTTTTATTTCTAGTTCTCTAAAAATTTTTATTAGGAAAATATGTTGAATTCTATCAAATGCGTCTTATTGATGTATTTAATGATCATGTATCTTTCCCTCCTGTAATGTAGTAAATTTTATTGCTATTTTCATTTTATTTTATTTATTTATTTTATTTATTGTTTAATATAATTTATTGTCAAGCTGGCTAACATACAGTGTATTAAGCGTGCTATTGGTTTTGGGGGTAGATACCCATGATTCATCGCTTACATACAATGCCTGATGCTCATCCCAACAAGTGCCCTCCTCAGAGCCCATCACCCATTTTCCCCTCCTCCCCGCTCCCCTCCACCGTCAACCCTCAGTTTGTTTTCTGTACTTAAGAGTCTCTTATGGTTTGCCTCCCTCCATCTCTGTTTGTAACTATTTTTTTTCCCCTTCCCTTCCCCCGTGGTCTTNGTTAGTTATTTTTGAGTGGTGCATCTGTATTCATAAAATGTTTCTAAAACTTTCCAAACTATACTCTTCGAAAGGAAATCATTATATAGTCCATAAATAAGGAGTGGAGACTTATGCTCCCTTTCTTGAGGGAGAAGAATTTACATAAATTATTTAGAATTCTTCTGCACAGGAGACTTGTTTCCTATCCCTTAATTATTTATTTAATCATTTATTTATATCACTATGGTATCATGGATATTTATTTTATACTTTGCGTTACGATTCAATAGTATGTGATTTATTTTGTTACTCAAATGTTGGCTCTTATGTTCCTTTGACATATCCAAATCATTATGCTATTTTGTTTTGTTTTGTTTTGTTTTGTTTCAAACACTTCTTTTCTTTCTGTCCCTGCAGGATGCTAGACTCAATGCTAGCTCATTGAGTGTGTTTTCAGCCCCAGTCCTAGAATCAATCAGCCATTTCTCCAAGGAGACCAGTCCTATAACTTTTTAATAAACTGTTTAAAAAAATTTTATTGCTATTAAGGTTATTATGTCATCATCAAATGAATTGGAAGAAGTAGTCTCTATTTTTTTTCTTTACTGGAAAACTTCGTTTATTATTGGAGTTTTTTGTTATTTCGTGTTTTCTGGAACTTCCTGTAAAGCCATCTGATTCTGATGTGTTTGTTTTCTTTTAATGTTTATTTATTTATTTTTGAGAGAGAGAGTGAGTAGGGGGAGAGGCAGAGAGAGAAGGAGAGAGAGAATCCCAAGCAGGCCCCACACTGTCAGCATAGAGCCTGATGCAGGGCTCGATCTCACACCCACACCCATGAGATCATGTCCTGAACTGAAATCAAGAGTAGGATATTTAACTGACTGAGCAACCCAGGTGTCCCACTAATGTGTTTTTTGATGGAATAATTTATTTTTATTTATTTTTAATAGTATATTGTCGAGTTGGTTTCCATATAACAGCCAGTGCTCATCCCCACAAGTGCTCTCCTCCATGCCCTTTGATGGGATAATTTAAACTATTGATTCTGTATTTTAATGGTTTTCTTTTTTTTCCAATTGAACCAGTTTAGATAGGTTGCAATTTCTAGAAGTTTTTCTTATTTTATTTGATATTTTTCATTTATNAGTCTCTTCAAAAATTTTTTGAAGCTTTGTGGGCCTCTTATCTTTTGTTCCTATTTCATTTATTCATGATCCTTATTATTTATTCCCTACTATTTGTGGGAGGTNAGACAGAGCATGATCAGGGGAGGGGCAGAGAGATAGGAAGACACAGAATCCAAAGCAGGCTCCAGGCTCTGAGCTGTCAGCACAGAGCCTGACGTAGGACTGGAACCCACAAATGGTGAGATCATGGCCTGAGCCAAAGTTGCCACTTAATCAACTGAGCCACCCAGACACCCCTAAAAAAGTACTTCTAAATTTCCAAATTCATCCTGTCTTTATTTATTCAACCAGTATTTGTTAC
>NW_027531384.1:204875-208458 GCF_008692635.1 Crocuta crocuta | reverse complement strand
CGTGCAGAAAAAAATAACAGAAATTTCTATAGTTAATAGTAATATAACAATAAATAACCAGAATAAAAACTTTAGGGTCTAGAGGTTTGCATTCCAGTGAAGGGAAACAGGTAATAAAATTACCTTGAGAGGGTATGAAATGATACAGGTAAAAATAAAGTAGGGAAAAGGATAGAGAATGAGTTATGGAAAGGGTGTTGNTGAAAGCCTCAGTAATAAATATCTGTAAAATAACCTGAAGAGATAAAGGAGTGAATGCCCAGGTATCTGCAGGAAGGATCCTGGTAGAAGAAACCACAAGTGGAAAGTTCAGAGGTTGAGTGAGGCTTAATGTGTTAATGGGACAATAGAGGCCACTGTGCCTGGAGTACACTGAGTGAGAGAGAGAGAAGGAGATGAGATTGGAGAGACAAAGCCAGCTGGACAGGTAGGTGGGTAGCCATTGTAAACTATTATAAGGACTATGGATTTGAGATTTCACTTTGTAGTATGATGTGAAGCCGTTAGAGAAATCTGAAGAAAGACATGACCCATCCAGGTGAGATTTACCCAGGATCACTCTGGTTTGGAGTTGTAAATAGAGTCAGTATGGAGAAAGGAGAAGCAAGAAGAAAAAAAAATGTATTGCCATTTACTTTGTAGATTAGAATATGGTCAATTATCATAATGTTCCTTAAGTTCTTCCAGAAAACATATTTTCTTCATTCACTGTATGCAATGNCCAAGTTTTTATCTGTTTGATCGATTAGTTACGACAGATGTGTGTGAAACTCTCATGGTGTGAGAGTTTTTTTTAATTTTCCATGTAATTTTGTCAGTTTCTACTTTGTATAGTTTGAGGTATATTATTAAGCCCATATGAGTTAAAAATCATTATTTACTAGAAAATTGAAACTCTATCCTTAACAGTCCATTGGCCTTAAAATCTGCTTGGTTTATTACAAATATATTGACAGTATCTTTGTTTTGGTTACTGTTTGCCTGGTTTATCATTCTATCATTTGACTTTCAATATACGTATTTTGATAATCGAGGTAGGTCTCATGTAAACAACATATGGCTGGGTTTTATTTTACTTTGTGTATAGTCTGGAAAGTCATTGTCTTTCAGGTTGAGTTTAGTCTTACTTTGTTTTAGAATTACTGATATAGTAGAATAAATTTCTCATATCTTTATTTTGTACTACTTACCCCTTTTTTAGTATTGCTAGTGTTTTTTTCTTTTTTATTACAGAGTTCCATTGTATTTATTTTTTAAACATCCTTAACTCTATTTATATACTTTGAGCAAGGCGGAGACAGCACGAGCAGGGGAGGGGCAGGGAGAGAGAGAGGGAGAAAAAGAATCCTAAGCGGGCTCCACACTGTCAGCACAGAGCCTGACACGGGGCTCTATCCCATGAACCAGGAGATTGTGACCTGAGCCGAAACCAAGAGTGGAATGCTTAACCAGCTAAGCCACCTAGGCACTCCACCCATTATATTTAGATATAATACTCTATATGTCTGTTTCTTTCGCTGTTTGTTATAACTACTTATATATGCATACTTTATTTAGTTTCTTTCACATTTTCCAATGCTTTTTCTCTCAACATTTTTCTGGAGNNNNAGTTCTTTTGCATACGTCTTTAATTTACTTCTTCTCTCTTCAGCTAATTTGCTGTTTAGTCCACTCTCAAAATTCTAACTTTAGTTATTATGGTTTTCATTTCTACAGATTGTTTTGGTTTTTTTTCAGAAGCGCATTTTTATTTTTTTATTGTTTCTTATTGTATTGTTAGGGGAGATTGTATTCCCTTTCATTAAGGGAACACATGCAAGATAGGCATGTTTTCTTGTTGTCCCCTTAGTGTGCCAGGTTTATTTCTCATTACCGTACATGGAAGGTCTATCCTTTCTGGACCTTAGCTTTAATCTGGGAGTTGTATTAATCTTGGGCAAGCCTTAGACTTCTGCTCCTTTTCCTGTGCCCTTCATAGCAGCAGAGAATGCTCTGCTCAATGTCATCAAGGTTTATACATGCCCTGAGGATATATATACCTTTATTCCTCTTTTATATTCTGGGATTTTTGTTTTCATTTTATTTTTTGTAACTTGTCCATTCTTCATTTCTTGCCAGATCAGCGGTAACATTTAAAAACATGTTTATATTTTATGTAACTTTTTATTATTTTCCTTAGAAGGGATGTTCAATGTCTCAAGTATCTGCTGCACTGCTTGAAACAGAAGCCACTACACACACTCTCTCTTTCCCTTCACATGTATTATTTTCCTCTTTTATGTGTTTGGTCTATGTAAATATGAAGTATATTGTTTCACCTTGATCCTTTCCCAAATGATTATGTTCTGTGAAGAAAGAGGTAACTGTGATAATGAATTAATTCTGATAATTTGATCATTGTTGGTAAAAATTGGTGACAAACAATATTTTAGTATGTCACAGGAAAATATCCAAGTATACTATCGTTCAAGCCTACAAGAAATCAGCAAAATATAAACCATAGTTATTAGTATAAAATGGGGACAACCATTTTCCAAATGGGTAGTCTGATATCTAGAGATAAAAACCACTCAATTTAATCTCTATATTAATGTTGTATTTCTTCACACATTCTCCAGCAACACTAGGAAATTGTACAGGTGCTATGACAGATAGATGGATAAACAATCTCTGAACTTCTTTCTGATTTCTCCCTAGTCATTGATTTCCATTCCGACAGCCATGGAATGTATACCTAAAAGCTTATGGGATTTGATCATAAATAATCAGAATGTTTTATAAAATACTGATAACATAAGCTCCTTCACAAGAGAAATTTATTTGCTCTTAAGAGCTTGGATCAAAAAAGAAGACGTAATCTCTATATTCAAGAGGCTCACTGGGTGGTATTTGAGTCTGACCCGCAAAAATATAAATTATGTTGGTACAATTAATAGAGATTTATAAAAAGCATTATGAGATCACACAGNGACTTTGAAGGAAAATGGGAGGTTAGGTAGGAGAGAAACAGCTGATGCTCACCACTTATTCCATCTGTATTTTACAGCTTGTAGTGTAGTTAGGTTAGGTCGTGTGATGAGTTCTGGCCAGTGAACAATGAGCAAAAGTGGCACAAGTCACTTAGCCAAGGTATCATCCATTCTGCTGTGCCTGCTGACATGACTTAGGATACTGTGTGTTCTAGATGCTATAGCAACAACTTGGAGAAGAGCTGACCAGTCTTCATTAGACTTTACAAAAGTGAGAAAACACATCGTTTGTGTTTAGTTATGAGATGTTCTGGCTATAGCTTCAGGTAACATTAATTACCTAGATTAGTGTAGTAAAGTCTTAGCTTGAGATTCCTCCCAAAACAGACCCCAACGGTGGGATTTGAAAATCTGGGAGATTATACCAGTACACACCAGTGAGGAAGTAAGATGGTGAAGATGATGGTGAATAAAAATATTATTTTCAAGCAGTTGCTGTGGGGAACTTGAATTTAATCATGCTGGGGAATTCTGAGGGACATTGTAGAATCTACACTTCAGAGGTATTCCTAAGTGATTCCAAAGGGATGAGGGAGTGACAGTTTTATACCACA
>NW_027531384.1:203949-204775 GCF_008692635.1 Crocuta crocuta | reverse complement strand
AGGAGAGAAAAAGGGTCTTTGCAGCCAGAGAATGCTACCCATCCAAGAAATGCAGGTGAGCACAGCATGGTTTCACTTGTATAAAGGCACAATACAACATGACATACCCTGGGGACTATAAATAGTTGATGGCTGTTCAAGTGTAATGTGAAAGAATGGATGGGTATAAGATAGGGCTGAAGAGGTAACATGACATCTAGTTATGGAGGCTCTTATTGGCCATGTTAGGACCTTTTCACTTTTTGTCAGTGGCAGGAAGCTGTGGATGGATAATAAGCGTAGGAGTGATGTGGTCAGATTTCTACTCTAGACTGGTCACTGTAGAGGTTATTTGGAGGATGGAAGTGAAGTGGATCAATTCAGTGATTGTTATAGCTTTCCAGTGATGAGGCCACAGGATCTGAAATATGACAGTGGTAATAGAAACAATCCTGGAAAAGCTAATATTTATCAGGCAGTATATGCCACACACATTATTGGTTTTTTACATAATAAGTCATTTAATACAACAACCATATCAATAGGAAGTATTATTTTACCTATTTTAGGAAACTGTGGCCAAAAAAGCTTAAGAACATACTTTGCTGAATATCAGAGTTAATAAACAGATGAACTTGGACACAAATCCAGGATATGTTGTTCCAGAGTCTACACTCTTAACAAGTTCCACACCAGCTGTTGGTCAAAAAAGAATGGATTCGTTAACATTATTTGGTTCAAATGAGCAAACTATGCTGATTTCTAAGGGAGAAGAAGGTGTGAAGGATGACTCCGACATTTTTACCATGGCTAAAAGGTAAGATACACTTTTATAAGAAATATTTTT
>NW_027531384.1:200462-203921 GCF_008692635.1 Crocuta crocuta | reverse complement strand
AGGTTTATTTTATCCTTACAGTTATAATAAAAGAGATGAACCCTGAACTGCACTAATTTCTTCCAAGAAACTGGCACACAAATCTGTAGCCAAAAAGCTAAAATATGAAATAGCTCAATGGCAAAGAGTATCATATTTTGTTTACCGGCAATTTGGCAGAGAGTCTTCTGGCATAGGAATACTGGGCCCTTCCAGCAAGAGAGGCTTATTTTTGTCATGATATGAAAAGCAAACCTATCCATGAATAAATAGTAGCCTTATTGATGGCGGACATTTTACATAGACTTGCATTTTTAAACGTTTCTCTTAGAGACAAAGATGTGCCATGCTGCAAGTGTTCTTTCTCTAACGATGGCTGAAATTATATGGAGAAAGAGCTTGAATGTTCCTGTTGGTGGTACTGACGGCCAAATAATCACCATGAGTGTTGTTGTGGTTCTAATATGCACTGAGGGTGATAGGCATTAGACATTAGATCTTTATTTGAAAGTACATTTCCTGAGGGGCGCCTGGGTGGCTCGGTTATGCATCTGACTTCTGACTTCTGACTTCTGACTTCCGCTCAGGTGCTCAGGTCAGGATCTCTCGGTCCTTGAGTTTGAGCCCTGGGTCAGGTTCTGATAGCTCAGAGCCTGGAGCCTGCTTCAGATTCAGTGTCCCCCTCTCTCTCTGCGCCTCCACTGCTCACACTCTGTCTCTGTCTCTCAAAAATAAATAAATATATATTTTTTTAAAAAAGTGAAAGTACATTTCCTGAAATAAATGCTTTACAAACATATTTCACAGACTATGTGAGTGCTATAGGTGAAACTTTTCAAATATTAGAAACTGCATTCTCTTGTAAAAGGATGGTTAGAATTAACAGCATTCTTTTTGAGCTGATCTAGGTATAATGATTTTTTAAATTGTGATTTAAAAATACATAGCATGCAATTTATCCTTTTAACCAGTTTTTGAGTAGAATTTAGTAGTATTAAGTATATTCACGTTGCTGTGAAACAGATCTCCAGAACTTTTTCATCTTGTAAATCTGAAACTCTGTACCCACTAAACAATAAATCCCCCTTCCTTTAGTCCCTGGCAACCAACTCTTAACTTTCTGTTTCTATGAATTTGACTACTTTAGATAGTTCATATAAGTTAAATCATACATTATTTATATTTCTGTGGCTGGATTGATTCACTTACTATTATGTCCACAAAGTTATCCATGCTGTAGCATGTGACAAGATTTTCTTCCTTGTTAAGACTGAGTAATATTTCATTGTATGTGTATACTCCATTTTATTTATTTATTCATTTGTCCTTGGACAGTTAAGTTGCTCCCACCTCTCAGCTATTGTGAATTATGTTGCAGTGAGCATGCAGGTGCAAATATCTTTTTGATACCCTGCTAGCAATTTTCTGAATATGGGATTGCTGGATCATAGGGTATTTCTATTTTTAATTATTTGAGGAATGGCCATACTGTTTTTCATAGCAGCTGCACCATTTTACGATCCCATAACAATGCACAGGGGTTCCAGTTTCTTCACATCCTTGATAATATTTGTTATTTTCTATTTTTTTGATAGAAATTGGTGTGCGGTGATAGCTCACTGTGGTTTCAAATTGCATTTCTTTGACGATTAGTGATGTTCAGCAACTGTTCATTGTTGGTCATTTATATATCATCTTAAGGGAAATGTCTATTAAAGTCCTTTGTCCATTTATTAATTGGTTTCTTTTATTTTTTGTTGTCAAGTTGTGTGAGATTTTTAAGACACATATTCTGGGTATCAATCCCTTATCAGATATTTGGTTTGTAATTATTTTCTACCATTTTGTAGGTTGCCTACTTACTCTGTTGAGTGTTTCTTTTGATGTGCTAAAGTTTTTAAGTTTGATGTGGTCTCTTATTCTTATGTCTTTTTTTTTTTTTTTTTTGCTTTTGTGCTTTGTGCTTTTGGTGCCATATCCAAGAAATCATTTCAAGTCTAACCTCATGAAGCTTTTGTCCTACGTTTTCTCCTAGGAGCTTTACAATTGTAAGTCTTACATGTAGTTCTTTAATTCATTTTGATTCACTTTTTGGATATGATGTAAGTTAAAGATCCATTTTCCTGATGTGGATATCCAGTTTTCTCAGTACCATTTGTTGAAGATAGTGTCTTTTCCTCACTGTATGGTCTTGGCACTCTTGCTGAAGATCCTATGATCATAGAGGTGAGGGTTTATTTCTGGAAACTGTTCTATTCCACTGGGGTATTTGTCTGCCTTTTTTGCCAGTATTACATTGTTGTTGTTGTTGTTTTATTACTGTAGCTTTGTAATATGTTTTGAAATCAGGAAGTGTGATGCTTCTAACATTTTTCTTCTTCCTTAATATTGTTTTGACTGCCTAGGGTCCTTTGAGATTACATGTAAATTTTAGGATTTTTTTCCTCTATATCTGCAAAAAATGCTGTTGAGATTTTCATAGAGATTGTATTGAATCTATAAATCATTTTGGATAATAGGGACATCTTAACAATATTATATCTTTCAGTCCATGAGTGCAGGATATCTTTCCATTTCTTTTGTGTCTTCTTTAATTCCTTTTAGCGGTGTTTTATAGTTTTTAGTGTGCAACCTTTTCATATCCTTGGTTAAGTTTATTCCTAAGTGTCTTATTCTTTTACATGCTATTGTCAATTAAATTGTTTTCTTGATTTCCTTTTCAAATTGCTCTCTGCTAGTGTATAGAAATACAACTCATTTGTGTGTGTTGATTTTGTATCCTGCAGCCTAGCTGGATTCATTTAGTAGTTCTGACAGTTGTTTTGGTGGAAACTTTAGAGTTTTCATGGAATCATAGGGTTTTCATATGATCTGTGAAAAAAAGATATAATAGTTTTGAAATGCATGTCGGGAGCCTGACACCACAGCATTGGCTGTAAGATTTTATCTTGATCAATTGACAATGAATTTTTTTCTATTGTTCTTTCCAGAGAAAAAAGTACATTGAGCTTTAATTTCAGTGAGTCAGAAGAAGTGACATCAGACTGTAATCAAATAGATATGATGTGTCATTTTTATGCACTGATTCTAATTACTGACATTTCTATTTACTAATGCTTTTGCATCAATGAATCAAAGTGAAGTTTAAGTTATATATCTCCCAAAGAATATTTTTGATAGTACTGTACATAGACAAGTGTGTAGTATGAAGAGAAATGTCATCACTGCCCCAGAAAGGTATTCTTTTAAAGAGTTTACAAATGAGACTAATAGTCAACAAAGAGCAATGTCATTTCATATTTGAAAGAAAAGCTTTGTCAATACCAATTCTTTCATCCCCACAATACTGTCACAGAAATCGCTATTACCATTTCCTTTTACTAAGTAATTTAAAATGTTTATTAAATTTCAATGATTCATTTAAGATTATTTTGTTTCCTAGTCATTTCTACTTATAAAACAAGTAGAAACATTCCCAGG
>NW_027531384.1:189827-200454 GCF_008692635.1 Crocuta crocuta | reverse complement strand
ACATTCCCAGCTTCTGAATCTTTTTGAAACTTCCACCAATAGGAATTTGAGTCACTGGTTTCATGGAACTCTTAGGAAACCATTATAATCTATCCAGAAAATGATCTACTGACTATAGAACTAAATACATGGGGCACCTGGGTGGCTCAGTCGGTTAAGCGTCCCACTTCGGCTCAGGTCATGATCTCACGTTCGTGGGTTCGAGCCCCATGTCGGGCCCTGTGCTGCCAGCTCAGAGCCTGGAGCCTGTTTCGGATTCTGTGTCTCCCTCTCTCTCTAACCCTTCCCTGTTCACGCTGTCACTCCCTCTCAGAAATAAATAAAACATTTAAAAAAAAAGAAATAAATACATAAGTAACAATTTGCGAATTGTGTGCCAACCATCCATTAAATTCTACAAGCATCCAACAAAGAAACACCTGCTTGAGAAGCACATCAGGGAAATAGGGGGCAGGTGCCACACTCTTGGGATTCGCTTGGAGTAAAGCACTCTCTGGTTCCATCGAGGCAGAAAGAGGGTGTTCATTCTTGTAGCTGTTATTGTTCTGTCCCCTAAAAATGAAGAATTACATTTATAGTTTATTTATAAGTGGATTAAAAATATCTCCACATTTCTGAACTGACATGTTGAATACCTATCAGTCTTTCAAATTTGCTAAAATTGCTGCCTGTTTACTTACTGGCTGACTGATTGCTTGTGAAACTTTACTTTTTTTTTCAGTCATTTAAGCTAGTTTATTTGGGAAACTCATAACAAAAATTAGGGTATACTCACTAAATTATAGGATCTAAATTCAAAATGACCATTTCAAGCTGTGACTCTTTCACTAATTACCTGTAAGAGGTTGAGTTAGAGAGTTAACCTCACAGTTTTATTTCTTATCTGCAGAGTAGGATTGCTCTGATTACTAAATGCACATGATCCAAGGTATAATTGCTGGATATATGTTAGCTGCTATTTTATGCTAAACTACCTTATAAATACCAGGATATAATAACTGAACTTGAAGGGTTCCTTCATGGTCACCTATCCCAATCCTACATTTAGATGGTGAGGAAATTGAATGAATTGTTAGTGACTACAAAATTAGTTAGTGGCAGAATGAAGCTTCGGATCTAGATTTCTTAATCGATGCTCTGATCTTTATGAACATTTCTTAATTCTTGTTCTTAAAAAGAATGTTTCTTAGTGAAAAAAAGGAAAAGAAACGTTTAAAAACAGTTGCTGACTACTCATAGCAATTTCTAGTTAGAATAGCTCTTTTGTGAATAAAGAATCCAATAGGTAAATATTATACTAACTCTGGATGTTAGATGTAGAACAAGAGAAAGTGGCTAGATGGTTCATTTCACTGTAAAAATATTTTTCTTGCCTATTTCAAGACTTTTCAAAGTCTAAAAGAAAGTGCTTTCTTCTCTGATTTAGGAGGAGAAAACTTGAAACAGCAAAAGTGCAACTGTTGAGGGTGGGAAGGGCCAGGTTGGGATAAGGCTGAAATCACCACCTCACAAAATGTTGTCTTGTAACAAAGAGGGGCTGGATCCATTCTGATTTTTCTATGGAGAAAGTAAACTCAAACAGAATAAAGAGGGAATTTCAGTATTTTGATAAGTAATGAATGCTTTGTGTATTGCTATAGCAAGTATACACTTGTTATGTTGCTTACAAATTCAGTCTTAAGCTAGTTGTCATTCACAACAGTGAGCATATTACACATGCTGAGTTCATTTACCTTTAGCATTATCCTATGAGGGATGTACCGTCTCCATTTTTGGTTGAGGAAATGGAAGCTCAAAGTAGTTGTTTATTGAAATTACAGAATCAAAGTTTTATTCTGGTTTCCTTTTTAAAAATATTGTGTTATAATTCCACGAGGTCATTATGCCTCATTGAGGCCACAGGATCATCCAGTAGAAGCCTCATGCTCACTCCCACTTGCTGGGCCATGGATACATGCAAAACTATGGTTAAAGTACAGCCAGTAAGAACCGATTCAGCTGAAATGATTGTTAACAGTTGGCAAAACGACTGCACCGCTTGGTGACTGTCGCTCCAGGAACTTCCATATGCATCCTCCACCTGCTTTGTAGCAGCCTACCTGACACCTCCTTACCTGGGAATTTTTAGATTTCCCCACAGTTTGGGAGGCAGGAAGCATCACTGGAATAGCAGGTTATTGTAGCCTGCCCAGGGCTTTGTCCAGCAGCAAAGTGAGGGACACTGAACTACCTGCCTCCTGCTTTCTCAGTCCATTGGCCCAAAGCCTCCTGGAAGCCAGAGAATAAAGGGGTCTGGGATACTCAGTCTGTAGAGGCCAGCCTCCTGGGGGCATAGAACCAAGCAGAGTACAGATGAGAATGGACCTGATGGGGCAAATGAAATAGAAGGAGCATGGTCGGGGAATGAGAGGTCATTAATTAATTAATTAAGCAGAGTATTTGGGTGTCAACTCTTTCAAGAGTTTATGCTGCAATTGTTTCCTCTTCTGATCTGGAGGTTTTTGAAATAACCCCTCTAGAATCTATGTGGATGCAGGGCCCTGAATTTGCCTATCATTGTCCAGCTGTTGGAAAGTATCAACTCTTACCTCAAATTTACTAATAATCGCATTGTTGAAGTGGGGATATCTGCTGAAGAGTTGGACTGAAGATAATAATCTTTGGAGTTAGACTGTGGGGCTGCTGGCTTTCCAGAACCCTGGAAGGCTGAGGCATGGATATTTTTTTTTAGGAAGACCTTACTTTCTCCTGATAATAAGTAATGTGAATATTCTCTTAATTCAGTTTTGTTCAAGAGACAAAATGTCTAGTATTTATAAGCATCTGTTAAATAGAAACATATAGATTCTTCGGCTAAGTCTTCTAGGAGGACAATGTAAGTGTGATTATAAAAGAGCCATATTATAAAAGCCTGAGTAAAAAGGGCAGGAGTTTGAATGTTTTGCAATTCTGATAGAAAGTTACTTGCATGACAGTACCACAGGAAGCTGTGTATGATGGAGGAACCCAGACTCTAGTGAAAAGCCATGTAAATGTGTAATACCCCTGAACGAACTCTTATGTTATCATTATACTTCCATTCAGCTCTATATAGTTGGCTAATGAATTGGGAAATTACATTATTTCCATGTATGAGTTTTTTGGGCTGCTATAACAAAATTCCACAGACTGGGTGGCTGAAACAACAGAAATATATTTTTTCTCAGTTCCGGAGGGTATAGGTGTAGATACATCTGGTTTCTTCTGAGGCATCTCTTCTTGGCTTGCAGATGGCCATCTTCTTGCTGTGCCCTCACATGGTTGTCCCTTTATCTATGTTGTTTGTGCCCTCATTTCCTTTTCTTTTAGTGACACCAGTTATATTGGATTAGGACCCACCCTAACAACCACACTTTAACTTAATTACCTTTTAAAGACCCTATCTCCAAATATAGTCACATTCTGAGTTACTTGGGTTAGGGCTTCAACATATGAATTTGGGAGGGACACAATTCAGTCCTCAACACTCTGAGGTTGCCTATCANCTGTAACCCTCCTGATGTGCTATATTTAAATATGTACTGCATGCAATGTGTGTTGACATATTTTAGTTAGGTGTCTATTCAGTATCCATTTATCTCTTCCCTTTCTTCAGACTACCAAGATGTTCCCTGTGTATGGTGGTCAGCTAGCATATTCCATTCTCTTTGGCCAGTCACTGGGCAGTGCTGGGCATATGATCTATGCTAGCCCAGTTACCATAAATCTGTAGGCTTCTTTCTTTTACTGCAGCAGGTATTTTTTCCTCTGAATACAGACAAGAAACATTTAACCTTTGGAGTTGTTGGCAGCCATCTTGTGACCCTGGAGGGGAGACAGATCTAGGATGAGGCTGTAGAAGGAGAGAGATCAAAAGGATTAAGACTCTTGCAGACTCCATTGATCCAGTGAATCAAACCATTCTTAAAATTCACCCCACACCTGGACTTTCTTGTTATGTAAACCCATAAGTTACCTTTATTGTTCGCACCATATTCATCTTGTCTTTTTGCAGCCGAATGCATTCTGATGCAAGGCAGTGATGTTTTGTGTTTTTCCATCTTCGGGAGATAACTTTCATCAAGTCAATCAATGTTTATTGTTTATCTACTATGTATGTGCCAGTTACTTTACTAGGTGTAGGGGAGATATTGGTCTATGCATTAGATAACCCTTGCTGGCTTAGCTTAGGGTCTACAGGAGACAGCCTTTCATTAAATAATCACACAAATAGATATACAACTGTAATATTTGTTGAGTGCAATAAAAGACATATACCCAAGGTGATAAAGGACAATAAAAGGAGAGGCTTATTTAGTACTTGCTCCAGTTCAAGTTTCCCTAAGGAGGAGACATTTACCCCAGAATTTTGAAGAAACGTACCAGTTAATTAGGTAATAGAAAGGAACAGCATGGAGGAAGTGTCTGAATCAAAAGGAAGATGGTACAGCACTTAAGGAAAGAAATAAATGCCGGTGTAGGTGGACCACACAGATGAAGGGGAAAGGTATGGCAAGACATTCTTTTAAAAACAATACTTGCCACAGGATTTGAGGTCTGGCGCTTCTCTCATGCCGTTTCACAACAAATTAGGTGCCGTTAGTTCAAGGTTTTCCTTACCTCCATGGTGAGACAACAGAAACTCCTCATTGTAAATTTTATGTGGAAAACAACTTGGATATTTCTTTCTCCATTTTATCTGGAAGATCTGGTATAGTCAATATATGTAGGGTATCTGTGTGTGCATGGATGTTTGTATGTATGTGTATATATATATATATTTATAGATGTGTGTGTGTTTATGAATGTGTGTCTATTTTTTAATGTGTGTGCATGTGTGTATTTATGAATGCCTGTGTGCCTGTATGCATATTTATGAATGTATGTGTATGTGTTGGATATGTGTATATATTTATGAATGTGTGTATATGTGTGTGTGTAGCAAAGGCACTAAGTAAAGGCTTGGCTCTGTCCATGCCATGGGGCCAGGGCTAGGCAAACATATATACTTACTTTCAGAATCCATTGTTACAAAAGGATTTTCCTCTAAGATTGTCAAAAGGTTATCTTAGGACAAATGGAACATTTACCAGATTCTTTAAAGTTTATTACAAACATCAGCATCAGTCCTTTCTGGCTCTTTTTCTCTGGACTCCCAAAAGAATATTTTAGGCCTGTCTATCTTTCTGCCAAGAGTCAAGTTCCAAGAGCAGAGAGAAGTCATGGTTTGAACAAAAAACAAACTCTGAAGTGACCCTTTGAGTACGACACTTAATTTCTTAATTTCTTCTCTCAAAGAAATCAATTTATAAACTAAGTCTTCCTTATAGAACATATCTGTAATGTTTTCCTCCAGGTTAATTATGCAGTAGGATGTCAGCAGCACAGTCTGATGGATGTAGTGGAATATCCAGTGAAAAGAACTGCCTGAGAGGACAATATTAGGTAACACCTTTACAATACTTTATGAACCCCAAATTTAATAATGAGGTGGACAGGTTTAGATAAAATATTTTCAGCTATTGTATGCTATAAAGTAGAAGGAAATACAAGAAGTTATACTTTCTGTTAAGTATATTTGTGAGTCATCTGATACAGCTATGTTATGTTTAGTTATATCGGTGCATATGAAAATAGTGAAGGTACCAAAATATTGCAATATCGAGAACAGACAGAAATTGAACTTAACAAATGGAAGGGATTTAGAAATCAGGATTATACTTGCCTGCTAAAGAAAATCCCCCAAACAGTGACTTTCACCCATACAAAGTCTAGGAATAGGCAATCCACAGTATTGGGAGGCTCCATATTGTTTTCAAGCACCCACACTCCTTTGATCTTCCCGCCTTACCACATGTGGGGGGTATGGCTTTCACCCTTATGGTCACAAGGTGGCTGTTGCACTTCCACTCATCATGTCTCCCCATTTTCCAGGTAGGAAGACAGGAAAAATGTAAAAGAAAAAGGAAAAGGGTTTTCTCCTCATTATCATTTACATTTGTATTTTTTGGTGATATCTTCCCCAAGGACTTATATGTGGAACTTGTCATGTGGCCTCCCCTAGCTGCAAGAGTGGNTCTAGATTCAACAGTAGAGGAAGGTGAAGAATAGGGAGTTGATATAGTTGTTGAATGAGCCAACATATAGGATCTGCCTCAAGGGTAAATGAGCCTAGCGCATAGTCTGTAAGTCTGAATTGCAGAGGAAGAAAGCACAGGGTATATTATAGGGGACAGTAACTAAACTTTATTGGTTGAAGTATAGGAAACACTAAAAGAGTAGTGAGGGAAAATACTACAGAGATGGTTGGGACTTGTACTAGGTTGAATAGTGTCCCCTCAAAATTCATGACCACCTAGAACTTCAGAATGTGACCTGAAGACACTTTGATTTCTGACTTTGAGCATTTAAAACTGTGAGAGAATACATTTCTTTTGTTTTAAGGCATTCAGTTCATGGCACTTTGTTATGGCAGCCCTAGGAAACTAATACAGGGCCTTATTGTGAGGTTCATAGAATATCAGGTTTAGAATAGAGTCATTATACTCTCAACCAGTATCCCAAAAAATGTTGTTAAGTGTCTTAGAAGATGTTAAAAGATGTTCTGCAGCAAATGATTGTGATGGACCAAGACATTTGAGAAGTACTTCATATCTTAGCTCTAACTTGGAAATTCACATTGCGTTTTTGAAACATCAGAGCTTATGAAAAGTAGAGAAATTGACTTTACTCTGTTCATCCTGTATTTTCTATGTACATTTGATCACAGATTACTTTTCTTCCCCTGTCAAACAGCGTGTAACATGTCCAAAAACATGGTGTTCTGAGGATCTTGGGTGAGAAATGCTAATTTAAAGAATGACAAGTCCCTGAAGGGGTGGTATGTCCAGTGTTATATTTAGGAAAAGGAATCCTGCAGAAGTGTATAAGATCAAGTGGAAAAGAAAGGAGCAGGAGACAGGGAGAGCAGGGAGGGTGGTGGTGATGAGAAAATGTTAATGGTACAGAGAATACCAAGTGAAAACACATAGGTGTGAAGACATTAGCTAGACACCTCCTTCCTATTTACAAAACAACTACAGCATTAAATAGACCATTTTACATGTGAAGTTTCTTTTGTGCAATTTTGGACTAGTGTTCACTGTAGCCCTGTAGGAGTTTCATTATTGGATTTATTTATTTTTTTTGGTTTGTTTATTTTACCTGGATATTTGTAAAATATATTTTTCTATTTTACCTGATTGCACATGCTCAACAATTTAGCCGGTGGTTTGGTCCCAAAAAGTAGATGAAGGGCATGAAAAAAAAAATCATACAAGAGCAGATGAAATAAAAGAGGATCTACAATGAAAATGTATTCTTAAGTTCCTCAGATGGAATTTCTGACTGTGGGAAAGAAGGTGTCAACCTCTAAGGAGCTCTCCCACCCCACCCCCCAGCCTAGAGTGAGCTAGGTCTACTACTTGACTACTTACCTTCAGGAGAAGCCAGTAAGAATTTTTCTACTCATTGCACTTCCCGGAAGTGATTATTGTATACCAGCGATCTGCAATGGCAGAATTTAGATGAAATGTCCATCAAGAGGCCANGGGTGGGAAATTTCCAGTTTTCCAGTGAGAGGTGGCATTCATTTCTAAGCAAGGTCTGGTATCAGTATATTAGTTTAAAAGGTTTATCTAAAAACACCTGTCATAAACTCATTTGTACTCTCTCCCTTACTTAGCATCTGTCTAAAATTAATACCAGAATATTCTAGGCTGTGATGACAGGTAATTCTCTACAACTTTGTGCTGCCACTGCACCCAACGATTCTACGCCCAGGTGCTTACCTCAGGTTGAGTGCTGTAGATTTGTTTTGTTTCTACTTGAGGGCAAAACTGAGTAAGAAATGGCAGCTGCATTTTAAATTGAGGTAACATTTAGAAATGATTTAAGAAACATGATTAATGACAACACAGACTTTTAAGATTCAGTCATTAGGAGGCTTATTTTTACCTTTTTCATGTTTGAAACAGGTTCTAAATAATGTTCCATCAACCTGTTATAAAGCATTTATAAATGGCATTGCATAGAATTATTTACATGTCTCTTGAACATGATAAAACACTTCTTATAATAAATTATTATGGAAAAGGCAGTGCTATTAATCATTCATTAAATGTTAATAACATTTGTCAATGTTTATTTCCCTTAAAGTGGCAAGAAAAATAGATATTTCATATTGAAAAATATCAACTGAAATAAGGATTTTACTTTTTCTCCTTATTTGACTCTAGACTGAAACAGATTTTCACCTTTTAAAAATTCTGGTTACTGACATTAGTGTANATTTTATCTATCTATTTATTTATCTATTTATTTTCATGCACTATAATTTTAAAACATCCTTTGTATTCCTTAACAAGGAAAGGGTCTCTAAATATTTATTCAAATTCTTATTTAGTGTATTTATGCCATCTTCTGGTGATGATCAGTTAAATTGGAAATACTCAAATTAATAGGTCCTGATAGCATCAAAATAATTCAGTATTTTCACATAGAATCACTGACTGACATGGAGCCACCAAAGTGTCTCTCCTTAGTAAATGGAGACAGGGTGGTTTTAAAAGAATTTTTTTAATGTTTATTTATTTTTGAGATAGACAAGAGTACAAACAGGGGAGGGGCAGAGAGAGAGAGAAACACACAATCTGAAGCAGGCTCCAGGCTCTGAGCTGTATGCACAGAGCCCGATGCGGGGCTCGAACTCACAACCCATGAGATCATGACCTGAGTGGAAGTCACACACTTAACCGACTGAACCACCCAGGTGCCCCAAGATAGGGTGGTTTTATATAATCACCACTCCGTTAGTTGCCTGGTCCCAATATACCAGAATGGTGTTAAATAAAATTTGGACTTTGACTTTTGAGGGGATGGGGAATACTGTATTATGAAACCACATTCGATTTGGCAGTGGATCTATTGTAGATTATATTGGAGTATGACAGTGTATTCTGGTAAGGTTTTCCTGTGCAGTCCTCCTTCAAGAGAGTGGGTCTTACTTGTAACAAGGTCTTAGACTAGAAAGTAGAACCCAGAAGAAAAGTCAATTATGGGCCAGATTGAACAAAAGGGCCTCATTCTGAACTTTGCTTGTTGAGTTTAAACCTTCAGGAATCTAGAATTATGCATGGGCTCCTTGTCATGACAGGTATTAGTGGTTTTACTTCATGGAAATATGCTAAGGGTTTCACACAGAAGCTTTTCTATGGAAATCCTCAAACTGAAAACAGGCAAAGTGCACCTTATAAATCAAATGATCAAAGTTCATATTTTCCTTTTTGTTTACTTCCCTTTGATTATGCTAGAACACAGGTCTTTTAAAGTCCTTTTCAGTGGAAAAATCCAGGGGTTCCAACGACCCCCTTTGTGAAAGTAGGCATTAGGATTCCTGATTCAGCTTCATCTGGAACAGCTCCATGTTAACTGCGTTTTTAAAAAATGTCAAACTGAAACCACTACTTTAACCTTTAATAAAATCAACAGGGCTGCAAGATAGGGATGCAGTTTGTAGCTATTAAGGAGTTTCTCTCCTTGTCTCTCTCCCCACCCCCATTCCACCCCCAGCCAATATGGTGGCCTCTACTGTAAATATAAAGACACACAGAGAAAATAAATTTCAGGAAATATTTTGGGGTTTTATGGTACAATGATGATGGCCCTCTGGGAAATTCTCATTCCATTATTATTGAATGTTTTATTTTAATAGGAAGACCATAGTTTTCTTCCCTAACCTAATTGTTTTTCTAAGNTAGACCTTAATTCTGTTTTAATATAATTATAAATATAATTTATTTCCTTAAGGTAGATATCTGAGATTTGGAAAAGCTGCCATTTGAAATACCTTTAGACAGGCACAGAACCAACTGGTTGGTGAAATATATATGAGATTTTAAAGTATCTGTCTACAAGCACAAGATCTGCATGTTTCCTATATGGTGTAATAAATTCCTCAGTTCCTGGTTTAACATTATTTAACTAATTTTGTCATATTTTTTATAAGGACATATATTTGCGGATATGATTTTATGCAGTAAAAAAATCCAAAATAACATATTTTTATTATGAAAAATTCAACATTGTTACTGAGTGCTTACTAATTTCCAAGCAGTACTCTAGGTACTTTCCATACATTATTGCATTGAATTCTAAAAGCAATCCTGTTACCCACTGTAGGCAGGGGTTTCATAGATTTCTCATATTAAGGATCTATCAATTCCATGGATATGACCATTGATTTTTTTTCAAAGTGAAGCAGGTTTATTTATACCTTTTGGAGGTCACTAAGATGACCATTGATTTTTTTATGATAAGGAAAGCAATATAGTAACATGTACTTGACTACTATCATGTAATTTGCAATATCCTGGCCTATTAATAGTTTTTAATCAGTAGGCATAATGGAATATTTTTGTATTGTATTATAAATAAACCTTCCAGAAAGTATGAATGCCCTGTATTAGAAATAAAGAATAAAAACATAAAGAATAAAAAGAATGAATATACTAAAACACAAAAGTAATCCAATTTTAATTGGTCAGGCTAATATTTTATAGTGTCATATCTG
>NW_027531384.1:184926-189787 GCF_008692635.1 Crocuta crocuta | reverse complement strand
TCATACCAATCACTATTCTCATTTTACATTTGGATGTCTATCTTCTAAATATTAATATATAGATTGGTAGCTACATGGGATATGTATAGATTTTAACTAGGATCATTTTAGTTTTATCTCATGATATGCTTTTAAAAACTTAAAAGGTTAACTTTTTATATATACTGAGAAATTATTTGAAGCCATTATTTTTAATGTTTGTATTCCATATTAATAAAATTATCTGGTTTTGAATATTTAATTTATTTTCTGATACAGTACTTGATTTCTGCAACCTTAATTTATAAATCCTATGCCCATAATAAATCTAAAATTTCTTATCTGTATGGTGCTGTATATGATGCTGTATGTGTATATGTTTTGCTATGTAAATATCATTGAATCATAATATGTATATGACATAGGATGGTATGATTTTATTTGCGACAGAAATATGATAAGCAGTTTATGTCATATGTCTTCTTGACTAATCTTAATGGCAAAGTGATCATGGCTTTCAGGTTAAAAATTGTCCTTAAGACTTTATTAAGTTAGAGAAACTTAAAAAATANGGGTACCTGGCTGCCTTAGTCAATAGAGCATATGACTCTTGATCTCGGGGTTGGAAGTTTGAGCCCCATGTTGGGCACAGAGATCACTTTAAAAATTAAAAATAAATAAATGTTAAGTGAGGGAAGAAAAGGTGAAGAGAAATTATCAGCTGTCATAAACCAACTTAAACAATATATAATTCCTCCTTAGTACTTTGATCCATAGCTAAACATACTTCTGCTGATCCAGAACACTTTCTGACTGATGACAAACATATTCAGGTAGTAGCAAATCTACTTTTATAATGAAGTTTCATATTTTCATATTGAGTTAGTCCTCCTTGCTATTTTTGAGTACTTTTTTTTTTTTAGCAGAATAGATATGTGAGGCACATAATAACCAAAAGTGAGTATCAATCATTTGTTACACAGTGATAATTTTAAGGGATTCAGTGATGCCTTATTTAATGGTTTTTAAGTTTGCTTTCTTGTTTTAGGAAGAAGCTTCATTACTTGACAGATCCATTGTCATCAGAAAAGAAGGGAAAAGGTGACATTCTGCTTGAGAATGCCTTCACATACACCTGATCATGAGGCACTGTCTACCACACACCACTGAAGCCAACTTTAAAAAGGCCTTTTAAAGCCAGATGAAGAGAGTCACCTGGGTGGCTCAGTCGGTTAAGTGTCCAACTTCAGCTAAGGTCATGATCTTGTGGTTCATGAGTTTGAGCCTTGTGTCGAGCTCTGTGCTGACAGCTCAGAGCCTGGAGCCTACTTTGGATTCAGTGTCTCCCTCTCTCTCTGTCCCTACACCGCTCACACTCTGTCTCTCTCTCAAAAATGAATAAACATTAAAAAAATTAAAGCCAGATGAAGAATTCAGAACTAATATGAGACTTCATAGGCAATGGGATGTTGATTCCAGATCCTTGTTTTCTGGTTCTGTCAGATGCACTGCAGAGTGGGTAACACTTAAAGCCTAGATTTGCTGTACATTGTGTGCTAGTAGCCAGAACCCATTAATAGAAATTACTTAACTTTCAGATGATTCCATAGGCAGTAATTAAAATTCTGAGATTGAACAATAATTCTACAGGCACTTTATTAGTAGTAATTATAATGACCGAAGTAAAAATCAGGATAATATGGTTTCAAGTAGAGGGAAATAAAATTGAGTGATTCAGATGAGGCTAAGTTATGAAAAGCCTTAAAAATATTGGATGGAAAAATCTAGAAGTGATGCAGCAGACAAAAGGAAGATGTTTAATTTGGAAGAATGAAAACATTATTTTAGGAATATTAATTGGGGATAATACTTTTATCACTTAGTTGCTAGAAACTAAGTAAAATATTGAATTACATAATGTATTTAGAACATCTTATATTGTCAAGCAAGTTCACTGAATAGAGTATAGAAGCAACATATATAGCTTGTTCAATGATCAGTACTTAGTAGAATGATGTGTTAACTCAGTCTTCAACCAAGTAACAGCTTTGAACACAAGAAAATGTATTCATAAAGGAACAAATCATTCAAAAGGAGTAGATCATGAAAACATGAATTAATAGAGTATAAGCTGTCCTAAAAATTAGGAATCTTACCTAGTTTCTACCACCATCTGAAACACCTTTTCTTTCTTTCGTTCTTTCATTCTTTCGTTGGTTCTTTCGTTCTTTCTTTCTTTTTAAGTTTATTTATTTTGATAGAGAAAGAGTACAAGCACGGTGGAGAGGCAGACAGAGAGAGGGAGTGAGAAAATCCCAAGTCAACTTCTCACTGCCAGCGCAGAGCCCAGTGCGGGCTGGATCTTATGAACCTTGACATGGTGACCTAAACCAAAACCAGGAGTTGCACACTCAACCAGCTGAGCCACCCAAGCACCCCTGAAACAGCCTTTCTTAATTCCTTAGACATCATGGATTAACGTGGAAAATGAGGGAATTGAACATCATTATCTCTGAAGTTTCACCTTGCAATATGTTAGTGTATTTTACCAGTTCTAAGATGTACACTTTCCACATTTTAACTTGTGTGAAATCAGGACATGTCTGTATCTTACAATTGCCATCATCCAGCTAGCAGTTATGTTCTATTTGTTGTTGCCTGCTCACATGCACTCTTGGTCAAAGCTTTTAACATCATTTCAGTTGAGTTATGTTACTAAACATGTTGAGTTTCATTGCTTTACAATTTTATCAGTAATTACAATATCATTGTTTTGGAATATAGAATTACTTGGCCATGAAAATATAGCAGTAGGGCACAAATGTAATGCTATTAAAGCAAATATTTATCATTGGGGGAGTGAACACAATTTCATGGCTTTGTGCAAAGAAATACAGAAATGCTTCATGAGACCTAAGAGAGATACCTATCATGAATAGACCTTGGTGTTGTAGGTTTTGTTATATTCTTTTGAGATTGTCTAATGTATTCCAAGCAATGTCATTTTAGACAGGAGAAATTTCCAAATCTCTTGGAAACAGACTTCAAAGCAAAAAAAAAAAAACTGGTATGACTATATCCTATGTGATGTACAACTTTCACCTAAGTAATATAGCCTAATATAATTTGTGATATATTTCTTCCTTAATTGTTTTAGTGAGCCTTACAATTGATGCTGTTTTAGATCTGAAGAAACATGATATATGATTCAAAGCCGCCAAAATTGATTTTTCAAATTTCAGGCATTATCTCACGTATTTTACTCACATATATGATTCTAGATTTCTTACGTAGTTGACTCTTAAGTTATGCAGTCTTTAAAAATTGCTTTAAATACACAACAGATTGGAAAAACAATTCCTTTTTAAAGGGGAGGAATATAAGTTTTAGTTTCTACTTTACAGTGCCTGCATAAAACTAGCTACAGAATCAACATTACATCCAATTTTATACTTGTAAAATCACAAGGAACTTACAAGCAAACGCTAAACAAAGAGACTGAAACACTATGGATTGTTTATTAAGCTGCACTGACAGCTGGGAATCATTAGAAATGAAGACTTTCTGCCCTTAATTCAGTTGCAATTATACACAGAGGATCCGAGGCTAACTGTAATCCCTGCATCAACAATCTTGATAATTTTTAGAACTTTCAATTTTCAGATTCCAAACGAGAAATCCCAGATTGCTCTCAGATTATGAAGTGGCATCAAATACTATAATGCCAGATTAAAGTAGACACAGTACCTACCCATATATTAAATATAAGGCTTAGGTTGTTACTGTGAAAAACTGCTCTCCAACGTATATGTTTTTTAAAATAGCAAACTCTGCAACATTTTCCAAAGAGTTGCTTTTCTGCGCTTTGTGCATCAATTATTTTGCTTCATGTGTGCAGCAGTGTTTTGCAATTATTGGCCATCTTTTACTCCTGATTTCCCTTGTAGAAGATTGATTAGTACAATCAGTCACTGGAAAGCAATTTTCATCACCAAAGGCAGCTTCTTTACTCTCCTGATTAGCAGCCCTGCGGCACGTTATTCAGCAGGCATAGATAATCCCACGAACATTCTGTTAAGAAAGAGAGGCCTGAACCTGAATATTGCTGACAGTATCACAGGTATACAAGTGATCAATGAAACCTTGCTGCCTTTTGTTTTTTTGGGGCGTTCCTCTTTTATTTAGAGAACTGGGCCTTCAGTACTGGTTTTTGTTTCTCTCCATTTCTGTATGAATCTGTGGGTCTTTGAGAATACACATTTGCCCGTAATCTGTGTGAAGAGAGGGAGAATGCCTATTATATACCACTATCACAAATCAATGATTCCTTATTTCTATATGGATTCTGTCACCCACACTAAAAGCAGTATCTATTTGAAGAAATAAGTCAAATGAAATTCAACTAAACCTGATAATTGTTTATTCCTTTAAGTTATATACTATTATATAATAAATACTACTTCTCCAATTTCAATTTAAAATAATTTTAGGGAGGAAGTATTTATGTTGGCAGAAGGATGAAAAGGGAAGTTCAATAGTTCTTTCCTCCCGAATGCTTGCTTTACTTTCTCTGCTCACAATACTCTGGTTTCTCTTCAGATCGCATAAATCTTTCGCCTTTTACTTTCTCTGCTCACAGAGAATAATGCATGAGGAAGCAGCAGAATAGAGGAAAAAAGTTAATAGACTTGGGCACTGTACATATTAGATTACAGTCTTCACTAGGCCCACTTAATAGCTGTGTGGCTTTTGGCAAGTCGATTAACATTTCTGAATCTCCGTTCTCTCATCTGGAAAATGAGCACAACCTTGTCAGCATTAGAGGTGATGTATACAAAAAGCCCAACTCATAGTAGGTTCTCAGTAAATGACGGGCTTTTTA
>NW_027531384.1:176779-184796 GCF_008692635.1 Crocuta crocuta | reverse complement strand
GACAAATTGGCCATTTAAAATCAATTGGAGAGCTATTTAATATTTTATTTTTTTTTAATTTTTAATGTTTTGTTTATTTTTGAGAGTGGTGGGGAGAGAGAATGGACAGGGGAAGTGCAGAGAAAGAGGGAGACACATAATCCAAGAAGCAGGCTCCAGGCTCTGAGCTGTCAGCACAGAGTCCGACATGGGGCTCGAACCCATGTACCATGAGATCATGACCTGAGCTGAAGTCAGATGTTTAACCAACTTAGCCACCCAGGCGCCCCTCCATTTAATATTTTAAACCTTAGTCACTAAAGAAATGGCTGTGTAGGTTTACAAAGACTCCCCAAAACAAATCTTAGATCTAATTTGTGTCATATGTCCCCAATTTCATAATATCTTCTAGATTTGTGAAAATAAATGCCATCCATTGTTGTTCTTGGATCTATTCTTCATCAACTACAGAGTGATCTCCTTAAAATGTCAACCAGATCATGCTAGCTTCTCCCCAGAACTTTTCAAGGATTTCCCAATATACCTAAAATAATATTTTGAATCCTCTGGGAGCTGACTTTCTGCCTTCCTCTACGAACTCTTTGCACTCTATTGTCTTGCCAATCTGCGGTCGATGCTACTCACTCCTACAACTTCTTTCATTCCTTCTAACACCCAGAGTTCTTACGTTAAGGATTTTGTGCATCTTCCTTCTTGCCCTTTCCATGCCTGGCATCTTCTCATCCTTGAGGACATACTGTACATGATTACTTTTCAGAGAGACCTTCAGTGAATTTTCAATTGAAAGTAGGTTCCCTGTACACTTTAGTAACACAAATTTATACTTTATACAAGCACTCATCATGGCTCTTCTTGTGCATATTTATGTGATCATGTGTTTCCCCCAGACACATAAATATGTAATTGCATGGGCTTTATCTGTTTCAGTCAACACAGTATCCTTAGAGCCTAGCACAGTGCCAACAGTTCTCAAAATAGGTAAATTAATGCTGTCTCAACTCTCCTTTAAGTGGACTGGACAAATTCAGTGAATGGTTCTGTTAAAAATAAATATATATTTCTCCCCTTCCTAGGATCTCTGCCAAATCTTTTGATTTGATATTTTTCTTGTTCAAGTGGTTATAAATGGTGGTTATAGAATTGATATTAATAAGCTCTAAACTGTTTTCTATAATAAAGTAAGAAAATAGTGTCATTAGGGGAATATGGTTTAATTGATGAGTAGAGGGATTCAGGAAATGTCAAGAGGCCAGAGTGCTATGTGGAGCTGTGGAATCAAGGAGAAATCTTCTGTACCTAGGGGTTCAATGGATTTGAAGGGTAAGCATATCCAACATGCAATTTAAATTTACTTGATATATCATGCTTATACATTAATCAATAGAATTCTGGTTAAAATAATATCCTATTCACTTTTGTCTCGGGTCCTCAAGGAGTAGAGTATGTGCCTCATATTAAGTTTTCCCTTAGGGTGGAGGGAAAGGAACAATCCTAAGACACAGGTTAGAGTATAAGAATTAATTGAGGCAGACACTCAGAGCTGGAGCTCTCTCTCTCTGCTCTGACACCTCTATCAGGAATTTACAAAAATATCCATCTACAAGGAGTTGAGAGCAATATTATGTCTATATTTTTTATTTATTTTTTAAGAATGTTTAATGGTTTTTATTTATTTCTGAGAGACAGAGACAAACAGCGTGAGCAGGGGAGGGGCAGAGAGAGAGAGAGAGACACAGAATCTGAAGCAGGATCCAGGCTCTGAGCTAGCTGTCAGCACAGAGCTCGATGCGGGGTTCAGACCCACGAACAGTGAAATCATGACCTGAGCCAAAGTCAGACGCTTAACCGCTTAACCGACTGAACCACCCACGTGCCCCTATATATTTTTTAAAGGCACTAGACTGTCTCTAACAAAGAGATTAGGGGTGTTAAGCTTAAGGGCATCATACTGTTGATCCACGGTTGCAAGTCTAACTTCTTAGAAATAAACTTTGTACACCGATGTTAGTAATATTGTCTAGGAATTATTTGATGATTCAGCTAACACTGTGTCATCTCTACCATAAAATATTCCATACTCCCATTAAAACCACATGAAAACATAAGTAAAAAATCATTTTGGTTCTTAACGCTTTGTAGTTTTCCAGGGTCCAAGAAAGCAGCTTACTATATCTGTTATAACATTTTGTGACTGTAACTTAAAAAGTACCGTATGCAATGAGATAGACAGTAAAATGGTTTTGAACTGCGCATACATGCACACATATACACACAATAAATATAGGTATAGATACACACATATCTATACATACATATATACAATAAGTGTATATATCAAAATACATCCAGTGGAAATATTACAAATTATTTTCCAAGATAACTTCTAAATGTATAGAAAATGAAAACTATCATTACATTTATCTAACCATTTAAAATAAAACCTAAGTCTCTAGCTTCTAATGTTTGTTCTAAATTAATAGCTCAACAATTAAAACTATAGTCTTAACATTAAAAATATTATATACTTTTGTCACAGAAAATGAGAACTATTGCACACAGTTAAATATATTCACAATCCCAACTCCTTTAATGCTAAACATTTAGCATGTATCATGCCTAAGTTTTTCTCCTTAAGCTTGGTATTGGTTGTTTCTGCTTTTTCTTCCTTCTTCCCCATTTCTCTCCTTCTTTTCCTTCCTTCCCTTCTTCCTTCCTTCCTTTCTTCCTTTTTTCTCTCTTTCATTCTCCAAATTTGTGTTATATTAAAATGTGTTTTGGGGGGGCACCTGGATGGCTCAGTCTGTTAACCATCCAACCTCGGCTCAGGTCATGATCTTGTGGTTTGTGAGTTCGGGCCCCGCGTCGGGCTCTGTGCTGACAGCTCAGAGCCTGGAGTCTGCTTCAGATTCTGTGTCTCCTTCTCTCTCTGCTCCTACCCTTCTCGCACTCTGTATCTCTCTCTCTCTCTCTCTCTCTCTCTTTCTCTCTCTTTGTTGTGTGTGTAACACAGAGCTTTTATTTATTTTTTTAAAAATAGTTTATTGTCAAGTTGGTTTCCATATAACACCCAGTGCTCATCCCCACAAGTTACTCTTTCAAAAATAAACAGTAAAAATTTTAATAAAAATGTGTTTTGGGTTTTTTCTTAATGTAGAAAGGGAGAGAGAACGAGCAGGGGAGGGACAGAACGGGGCTGTCCATGCTCAGCATGGAGCCTGACAGGGGGGCTCAGTCCCATGACCCTGGAATCATGACCTGAACCAAAATCAAGAGTCTGTCACTCACCTGACTGAGCTACCCAGGCGCCTCTAAAAATGTGTTTTTAATGAGGACATATGTCTTCTGTTTACAATATAGTTATTGAAAAATGAAAGGAGTGTAGCTATTATAAGGCAAAACCAACGCCACTCATGAAATACTACATACATCATATGAGAGCAACAGTTTGATCTCTAGGTTATGAAAATTGGAATTAAAAAGTCACTACACAGGGGCCCCTGTCTAGATACTAGCATCTTCTCTTGTTTGCTGATTACTATATGGCTGACCCCAGGGCATTGTTGAAAAGGACATGAATGTAAGTGGCTGGTTCAGCTGGAATCTGGTGTTGGTGCACTTTGGTGATAGTATTTTTCCATTGATGCTTCTTTCCTTCCAAAGGGGTACATTTATAGAGTCCTTTGCAATTTTCCTGTTGGAGACCTTCCACTGCAACTCCTTGGTGGGAGGAATGTCTTTTGTCTGGCTGGCTGTATACAGCTTCACTCTTGGCCTCTGTTCTTTCAGCTACTTATAATTAGGCTTCCTATGTGTCTCCATTTAGTCATCTGGGTCAGAGTTAATATTGATAAAACCCAGATTGGATCCCTTTTTCAAGGTCACATTTGGTTCCCAGGAAACCTGCACCTCTGTTCTGCCTTTGTCAGAAGAGGATTTGACTCCCCTGGCAGCCCTGTCCACTCTGTCAGCAGCAAGCAGCAGTCCAGCCACAGATCTTTCCTTTAGAATTAGGAGGTGGAAGTCAGAGCTTGCCCCTTATTCCTTGAGCTCTTGGAAACACATTTGAAGATTTTCTTATAGAGCTCAAAGCTCCACTCCCTTAAGTTGAGGGAAGCTGAAGTACGGCACAATTAAATCTTTTTTGAAATAAATCCTCTCACCACCACACACCCCTACACTCCCTCCAGAGTGGGTAAAATGAGAAAGAAAATTACTAAGTGTTAGTGAAAATGGGGAGCATCTGGAACTCTCATATCNGTTTTGGCTATTGTTGAGAGTGCTGCTATGAACATTGGGGTACATGTGCTCCTATGCATCCGCATTTCTATATCCCTTGGGTAAATTCCTAGCAGTGCTATTGCTGGGTCATAGGGGAGTTCTTTTGTTAATTTTTTGAGGAACCTCCACACTGTTTTCCAGAGGGGCTGTACCAGTTTACATTCCCACCAACAGTAGCAAGTACACTCTTCAAGCATATATCTAGCAGACATGCACACACATGTTTGACAAAAGTATGTTCATAGAAGCTTTATTTTTAATAGTCCCACATTGAAAATTACCTAACTGCCCATCACTAATAGAATGGAAAAAATAAATAGTGGTATAGCCACACAATGGGATGCGAGTGATCATTCTACAAAAGCACACCCCAATATATCAAAAATACAATATTGAACAGATGAAGCCAGGCACAAGAGTATGCATACTGTATGACACTATAGAAAATCCTTAACATAGGCCACATTACTCTATGTTATGCTAACAGTCAAGAATACTGGGGTGATTGGCCAGAAGAAGCTTGAAGGAGGCATCTGCGGTGTGGGTAATATTCTGTTTCTTGATCTGGTGCCAGTGTTAGGGGTAAATTTAGTTTCATAAGATTCTATTGAGCTGAATACTTATAACACATGCACTTCTCTTTTGGATATAACACTTCAGTGAGAATTAGAAAGCAAAACAAAACAATAAGCCAGTAAAAATGTAAGTAACTATCTTGACTTTTTAATCTCTCCCTCTTATCTGAACTGGAGGTAGGTGATCTATTAATTGTGTAACACTCAGCACTGGGCCACCCCCTTGGCAAATCCTGCATAGATGAACCAGCCCCTTGGCTTAGATCGTGTGGTAACCAGGCAACTATTGTTCTCTTCTCAGCCTTTGTGGCCTCTCTCTGAGCCTACAGGAAGAATTGCATTTATCATCCTGTGACATAAATGATACACTTGGTACAAAGCTATCAGAAACTTAGGGACCCAAATGAAAGCTCTGCACATGCTCATTGGCAGGTACTGTAGGTCACAAGGTGTCAAAAGCCTCCAAAAATAAATAAATAAGTAAATAAGTAAGTAAGTAAATAAATAAATAAATAAAAACCTTACCAGGTGGGAACCGAAGTGACAATGTTTCTACAGTAGCCTTGAGGGTCACAATTCCGGATGCGTTCTGCCCAGATCTTTTGCTAATATCTCTATTAATTCACAAGATATATGGATTGACACAACGATGAAACAATCCGGAAGGCTTTGTGGCAAATATGTCAGAGGGGAAAATAGATTTAAGTTACATTAGCCTTTGTTAATTCTTTTATCAGGATGCAGGCAGGCGCTCTGAAATAAACAAATATTTAAGATTCTTTGAGTCAGGTTGTTCTTTCTCATATCTGCACACATTCTCAACCCCAAAGAGGCTGCACCTATTGAAGCAGTGCCCAAATAGCAGGATATTTGGATGGGCTCTCTGAAAGTGAATTACTGGTCACAGGCATGAAGATTTTTATGGTTTAAGATACACACTGACAGATTGTTTTCTCTTTGGCAATGTTACTTGCAACGTGTGGGATTGTCAAATTTCCCACATCCTCATTAACACTATATAACATTATTTACTTAAATATATGCATATGTTATATGTATCTGTGCACATATGTGTATGTACCCACATATATGTTATATAACTTTCATAGGTGGAATGGCCTTCCCAACATTTTAAATTTAAAGAGAGAAAAAGCATACTGGCCATAATTTTACCTTCTACTTTTAGGAAAAATCTTTTCAGCACAAAATGACCATTTTATTGAGTTGCTGTTATTCTAACAAAATATAAAACTGAGCTTCTGATCAATCTCTAGCAAAGAAACTCTATAAAGGAACATAAGGACAATGGTCTCAGCTTCCTCAATTAGTTTAAAAATTGACAATTACATTAATCTCAGAGGACCTTGGTAGATACTATCTGAAATGGTATTCATTCTTTTGTTCAGTGCATTGTCTAGTGCCAAGCTAATGCCAGAGTAAATTATTAGCAATTATTTTTCTCTCTTTCAATAGCTGTAATATGGAGCAATTCCTGTGGGGTTTTTTGTATGTAGTTTATAATAACACACGTTGTAATTTCAGAACATATTCTCTTATAACTATCTGAAATTATTATCATAATGATTTATGAGACCATTTCTGAATGGGAAAATTTCTTGTTATACCAAGGAAAATAATGGGGCTCTTAGAATTTTCTATTTTAGTATATTATGAAGCAATAAGACACTTGCTTTATAAAACTTGCTTAGAATCTTATAATGCTATTTCATGATGCTTCATCCTTTAAGAGAAGCTAGATTATTATAATAGAGCTAATGATTATTTTGTGTTAGTGCTAACATTTTTACTCATACTTTCATCCTCTAAAATACCAATTTTTAATAGCTTTTTTGAGGTACACTTCTGTATCATAAAATCCACCCATTTTAAGAGCACAATTGTTTTTTAGTTAATTATAGAGTTGTGCAACCATAACCACAATCTGAAATGATCCCACTTGCTCATTTAAATTTATGCCACTGTCCTGTCTGTAGTCTTTGGCAATAACTAATCTGTTTTCTGTCCCAACATATTTGATTTTTTGGATATTTCATATAAGTGAAATTATACAATATGTGGTCTTTTGTATTGGCTTCTTTCACTTAGCTATTTTTTTTAAAGATTCGTCTCTGTTTTACCATGTAGCAGTAGCTCCTTTTTTATTGCCGAATAATCTGTTTTATGTGTATACCATGTTTTGTTTATGTATTCACCAATTGGTGAACATTTGGGTTATCTTTAGTTTTTGACTATTATATACAATGCTGTTATGAACATTTGTGTATAAGTCTCTGTGTGGACATATGTGTTTATATCTTTTGGGTATATACTTAGGAGTGAATTTTCTCGGTTCTATGGTAAAGTGTTTCATCCACTATCACAACTCAGACAGCTGTGATGTTGGCCTTCCTTAATTGTTTGCCACCAAAATAGCTATTGTTTCATACAAAGTCCCTGCACATGGGTTACCAAATCATATCAGTTTCCACTGGCAGTAAAGCTTCTGATTTTTATGACTTGCCCACCTTAGTAGAGCTACCATCAAGAATGAGCTTAGTGGGACTGAGGGGGAAAAAGGGACCAGGTACAGGTGAAGAGGCCATAGACAGATACTGTTTGTACCTGAAGTCTGGATTTCAGCAGTTTCTCAAATTTCTGAGATTGCCGTATGCCTTTGGTCAATTTCCAAACAATGTTGAAATGACTGTTGTGACAATCTTGTCCAGTTGTGTGACTGTGTGTTAAGGTAGAGGATTTGCCAATCCCCTTACTCCACCATTCTGGAAGTCTTAATTCCTCCAAATACTAAGTTTTAAACTTATCTAAAAAACAAAAATATCAGGGTGGGGGCATGCTTGGATGGCTCAGTTGGTTGGGCATTCAACTCTTCATTTCAGCTCAGTTCATGATCTCACCATTCATGATTTTGAGTTCTGCATTGGACTCTGTGCTGACAGTGCAGAACCTGCTTGGGATTCTCTCTCTGTTAAAACAAATAAATAAACTTTTAAAAATATATTGGGGAGCCTAGCTTGCTCACTTCAAAGAGCACGCAACTCTTGATCTCAGGATTGTGAGTTTGAGCCCCACATTGGGTAGAGATTACTTAAATAAAAACTTTAAAAAAAAAGAAAACACAAAAATGTCAAGAAATATTATTCAGG
>NW_027531384.1:161005-176714 GCF_008692635.1 Crocuta crocuta | reverse complement strand
TTATTTCATGGAAATATATTAACTTGAGGATGTAATAAAATAAAAAAGACTTTCCTTATGTCATGCTACCTCCCTGAAAAGGAATAAACATGAATCATACCTTGCAACAACACTTAAAGGTTTTACACCATTCAGAACTCTTCCTTATCTTACCCCCAAGTTCTCCACCTGTGCGCATGTGCACACACACACACACACACACTCCTTGTCATGAATAGTGATGTTTAATTAATTATGCACATCATGTCCAATAGCTAATTGCGGATTAGCTTACTAATGTCAGTGGAAGGGCTTCATATGTGCGTAGTACTGGCCTGCTTCTTCTGGGAAGGTAACAAGAAGATTTTGAGCCCCACTGCTGAGCTCCCACAAGCCATTTAAAAATACTGAAGTAATGTTCACTTGGAAATCTCTCATTATAAATCTCTCTCTGCCCTGCACCCTCACTCACCACACACACACACACACACACACACACACGCACACACATGCATGCACACGCACACACACACAGATGCACACACACATAGTTTGTCAGTTAATTGCCTGTGGCAAAAGTTAATGTTCTAATAAACTAGGTATTAACTGATGTAATGAGTGGTATCATGTGGGTTATTGCCATTATAAACCATACTTAACAGTTTAGAAAAATCAATAACATATTAAACAAAGGTTAGTGCTTCTGGAAGAGTTCCTTGGCCAACAGTTGTTTTCTGACAGATTGTGACTGATTCTTCTGCTTCTTGGAAGGTAGACATGTTCTGCTGCCTTCATAACTATTAAGAACTTGTGTCTATGGAAAAAGCATACACACAAACACAGACACCAATGAACCAGAGAACCATCAATGGAGCTGCTCATTTATAGATCTACAGATTAGGGAGGAGGCAGGGAAAGAGAGGGCAGCTAAACTCCAGGCCTGATGCTCATTTCCTTTGCTTTCCCCACACACAGTGCCATTTACTGACAAAGGATAATTAAACAAAAAGCAGAGAGTAGGGTGACCTATCAGGCGGTTTTCTTTAAATGTGAGTTTGCTGTGCCCAGCAGTCAGGCGTGGTGCTGACCTGGTGAAAGTACTCTTTGTGCTGTGGCTAGTTACTTAACATCGCTGCATATTATAAATGTCATCTTAAAGCAGCCAGTTAGAGAAATGCAGATTCACAGGAGACTTAGCGGCAACAGTTCCCAAGGCAAGATGGTCTGTGTTATGTCATAATATATTCCTCTACATGAGCTTCTGGAGAATCAAGTCAGAGAACAACCAGGGAATATTTGTGACGACAAGAAATGAAAATAGCATCATGCTGACTAATCATTCTTGAAAGAAAGAGTCCATAGCCTATATTAAGTGTGTGCTATTGTCATTAGAACCCCTCACACCACACTCCAAGTCCCTTCGATAGGCATATGTCTATAGGTCTTATCCCTTATGTGTAAGACCTCATTTCCTGTTGACTTTCGCTTCTTCCCTACTAAGTGTTCTATGGCAAATGTTATTAACATGAACACATATCTTATGAATGCACCACAGGAGCAAAGTTACTGTAAATTATTTGTGAAAGGATCAAGGAGATACAGTGTAATGTAGAGAGAACTTTCGACTGGGAAACAGAACATCTGCATTTCTCTTCTGAGCTTGTGATGAACTACTGGGTAGCCATGAGGAAGTGACCATCCCTGGATGTAAAGTTTCTCACATGTACAACACAGTATTGGATGAGATCTTATCTAGGTCCCTTCCAGCGTACCATTACATTCTGATGGTTACCGATCAATGTCTATGTGTAGTCACTACCCTGAGCACTTTCCCATTTCCTTTGATCTTCACAACAACCCTGTGAGGTATGTCATCACCCCCATTTCAGTGCTGGGCAACGGTTTGAAGAATGAGGAACATGCTGTAGACACAACCTGTAAGTGGCTTAGCTGGTTCTCTGTATCCTAATAACTAGGCTGTGTTCCTCACCTGGACCAAAATGTTATTAATGGGAAAATCAACTTTGTCATCAAAGCTGCCCCACTAGGATCCTGAATTTAAGACCTAGTACCTGAGCAGTGAGCAAACTATGTTAATATACTGAGGTGTTTGAGTCCCATTGGATTATAAGCCACTTTCCTAAGCTACCAGACCTTTTCCTTGTTATTGCCCTAGACATTTCCCCTCACTACCCTATGATCCATTCAGCAACTAGTGGGGTATGCCTACTAGAAGTGCTTTCCAGGACCCTCTTTAGTATTTAGGACCTGTCTCCATTTTGCCTGGACGCTACACTGTAATACTGGTTATGAAGTATTTTAAATACTGCCCCTGAAATTACTATCCTAGCTACTTACCCTTCCTTTTACCTGCAGGCCCAGATATGATGAGTTGACTTTTGCCCTCAGAAGTTTTTCAAAGCTCCTGCTTGAAAGTGAATGTTGATTTAATTTGGTTGAGTTGTTAAAAATATGTGTCTCAAGTCCTTTGCCTGGATTCTGTTTCCAATTACTGTAATCCTGTCTGGGAATCTGGTTCTCAGTTACCCCTACCTATCCCTGAGCTCCTAATAGGACTGTCTTCAGCTTTTCCTGCTTTACGTCTGGGTGTATCTTCAATACATGCCTGACGTTTCTCCCTCTTCTGATTACTAGGTTTCTAGATCTATTCCTTGTTTTTAATTGCTTTGTGGCCTTATCCAACACCTCCCCTCATCTTCAGTAAAAATCACTCCCTCTGGTGGATCTGGCTGGTTTGAAGCCCCCGACTTCTAGCCTACATGAGATTATAGGCCAATGGGGAGTTGTTACCCACAGATGGGTTTGTCCAAGTGAGACGTTTTCTCAATGTTCCTTTTGGAACCTGAGGATATAGTGTAAAATTCATGGTATGTTTTCCAGTATTACTAATGGTATATCTACCCCTCTACTTTAAAAGTAACAAAGGTATTTCCTTTGCTGCTCTGTTAAGAAAAATCCATTTCTTACCACTCTCCACCATCCTGTATATTTAACTTATTTATCTTGTTTAGTTTCTGTCTTCAGAGAGGGTAAGCCCTGTTAAGGTAGGATTTTTTTGTCTTGTCCATGAATATATCTCAAGTACTTGAAACAAGGTCTGACATAAGTGGGTCCTTGGAAAATATTTTCTAAATGAATAGGTGAATGAATGAATGGAACCTGACCCTAATGTCTTACTGCCTTTAACAAATGAGTTACAAAAGTTATTTCTTAGTAGTTTTAAAATGAAGTGAACAAAAAAGAAATAAATCACTGTTCCAAGGTAGACAATAATTTGGCAATAAAGTTATGCCCTACAGTAGCCAGCGTTGTGCTTGGTCTGAAGAGTGCTGGAGAACAGGTCTGTTTAAGTGGGTGAATGGTGTCCGCTGAGTCAGAGGGGGGCGAGAGGCCAGAATAGCTATTGTCCTAATTACTCAGCCAGCAAACCTCACGGAACTGGCTTGTAAATAACATACTCATCAGCTTCACAGGGCTCTCTGCACAGATGATTTCATCTGAATCTGATCTCCCAATCCCCCCTTTCTAGTAGGTTTATGTAGATGTTTTCTGGCATGCCTGCCTGCTCTGTGGAGCTAACGTACCCAAGGAAGATGCTCACCACACAGGCAATGGAAGATAGAATTCAGGTTCACTCTGCCCACTGCCATGACAGAGACTGATCACTGTGAGACAGCTTAATGGAAACAATTTTATTTTGTATTTCTAGAATGGCCTTTGAGTTATTTTTACTGTGGTGACGATCTTAAACTACAACAGAAGTTCTCCATGTAAGTAGGCTTGAGTAAAAGACACATGTACACTACCAGCTAAACTCACAAAAACCAATAACAAGCATTTGCCAAGGTCATTTCTGATATAAAAAGATATTGTTTCAGTATTGTGAACACTTATAAACAAACTCTTTCTAGGATGCTGATCAGTACCAAACAACTCTGCCTCCACTTCAAGAAACACTTCTCCCATAGTCTCTGCTGCCTTAATAGGCAGGTTTTGCAATCTAAACTTATGTCCAGGCTATGGTGAGGTGGTCAGGAGAGGGTTTCTGACTGAAGACTTATTAATTCATGGAAAGCCATGTAGCTGTGTGATTTGAAAGGAGTGTTATGCTAACATGATTTTCTTTCTTAGGAATGTGAACACAGAGAGTCAGAAATAATTAATGGGGGCACCTGGATGGCTCAGTCAGTTAAGCGACTGACTCTTGATTTTGGCTCAGGTCATGATCTCACAGTGCATGGGTTTGAGCTGACTTCCTACTGACAGTGCAGAGCCTGCTTGGGTTTCTCTCTCTCTCTCTCTCTCTCATTCTGCTCCTTCCTAGCTTGTGTTCATTCTCTCTCTCTCTCCCAAAATAAATAAATAAACTTAAAAAATAAATAGTTTATGAATCAGAACTAGAGTCAGAAGCTGAAGGGATGAGGTAAGAATATAAAAAGCTAACATTTTTTTTACTGGGTCCCTACAATGTGCCTGATGCTGTCTAGCACATTACATGGGCTATCTTTTACATCCCCATAATGAGCTCCATGACCCAGGCACACTTCTTAATTTGCAGGAAGGTAAGTTACTTGACCATACAATAATAACCGGTGGGGCCATGATTCAAACCATGGTCTATGTGATTCCAGAGCCTCTTCTCTCTCTCTCTTTTTTTTCTTCAAATTTTTACTTAAATTTTAGTTAATATATAGTGTAATATTGGTTTCAGGAGTATAATTTAGTGATTCATCACTTACATACAACATCCAGTGCTCATCATAACAAATGTCCTCCTTAATACCCATCACCCGTCTAGCCCATGTGCCCTCACCAACCTCCCCCATCAACTCAAAGTTTGTTCCCTATCATTAAGAATCTCTTATTGTTTGTTTCCCTCTCTCTCTTTTTTGCCTTCCCATATATTCATCTGTTTTGTTTCTTTTTGTTGTTGTTTATTTATTTTGAGAGAGAGAGAGAGAGACAGGGAGACAGTGAGTGGGGGAGGGACAGAGGTGGAGGGAGAGAGAGAATCTCAAGCAGGCTTCATGCTGTCAGCACCGAGCCAGACTCAGGGCTCTATCTCATGAACCATGAGATCATGACCTGAGCAGAAATCAAGAGCTGGAGACTTAACTGAACCACCCAGGTACCCCACATTTGTTTTGTTTCTTAAATTCCACATATGAGTGAAATCATGTGGTGTTTGCCTTTCTCTGGCTAGTTTACAGAGCCTCTTCTAATCACTGCATGATGCTGACTACAGAGGAGAGTGAATTTGGTAGAGGTCACGTTAAAATTAAGAGGGTGGAAAACCTGTGAGTAAATAGAGAATACCAGTTATTTGAGAAAAGGAAACGGAATGGAAGAAACCAAAGAGAACCAAGAATAGCTGTGGAAAAACACATTTCCCAGGAGAAAGAAAAGAGGAGTAATCTCAAAAACTGCCTTGGTGTAGTATGGCATTCTGCTGTCAGGTCCAATTTCAAACCACTTGTATCCCTCCCTGCATATTATTTGAAAAGTTCTCTTTCCTTCTCCAATAAAAGAATCTTTAAAAAATTATATATACTAATTAATACNNNNGCAAGTATCCAGTTCTTCCTTTCTGTTTCTATGCTTAGCTGCCAGCCTGTCTCTCCTAGGGAGACTAGCAGGGGTGTGGGCACCTGAAAGCCAGGGCCAGGATGACCTGATGCTCATTTCTTGTTTTCGAGTCTCCTCACTGCATGAGCCCTTGACACTTAGCAAGACTATAGCCCCAACAAAGCATCTGGAACGCAGTGCCACCTTTTCTTTCTTATTATGCCAGAGGACTTCCTTCAGAGCTTTATTCTAATGATTCAAGCCCTTCTTAGAAAATCAGCTTTGAGATGATCCTAACACTACAGAAAAGCACAGTTCTGCTCATAAGAATGCCTAAATTCCCAGGACACCTGGGTGGCTCAGTTGGTTAAATGTCCAACTCTTGGTTTTAGCTCAGGTCATGATCTTAGGGTCTTGTGGGTTCAAGCCCTGCATCAGGCTCTACNTAGGTGGATTAGGAAGAACTTAACGGGGGACCATGGGGGAGAAAAAAGGGAGAAATAGTGGGGGAGAGTGAGGGAGGCAAACCATGAGAGACTCTTGAATGCTGAGAACAAACTGACAACTGATGGGTGTGGGGGGAGGGGGGTGATGGGCATGGAGGAGGGCACTTGTTGGGATGAGCACTGAGTGTTGTTGGAAACCCACTTGACAATAAACTATTTATAAAAAAAAAAAAAAAGAAGAAGAACTATGCCAATCCTTTCTGTTGAGAAGCATTGGTCCTAAGGGTTGTATAGCTAAGGATGTGTGCTTCCTCATGGTGTATTACCCAAGCAATATGGGTAACACCCCCTCCTTTGAACAACCACTGCTGGACCCTAAGATGTGAGGGACCAGAAAGTTTTGGCTGAACTCCTAGCACCCGTGAATGTAAGAAGATTCTCTTTCTACTCATAAGATTCTCATCAAGAATGACTCTTGTCTCTTACCTTGGGGTTGTCTGTAGGAATTCATTTTCTTCATCTTTGGATTCCTTCACTTAGTTCTTTACCTTCACTTTATTCTTTCAGCAAGACTGGGTTAAGTTTTAAATTCATCATCTGGAGCACCTAGGAATCCTGTTCTTTTGAAAATTGTAAATGAACAAATTTCCTATAAAGGAAAGCCAGAATGACCTAGTCAATGATTGAATTGATTTTTTCCATTTTACAAGGTCCCAGTAACCTCACATTGATTAAATGGCAATGTACTTAGTTTTCAGAATGTGCTATGATAAATTAGATATCTAAATGTCAGATGAAACCAGGCCTTTCTGAAATTTCCTGATATGCTCCATGGGCTTGTGTGTATGTATCTGGAAAGTATATGCAGGCCAGCTTTTCATAAAAAAGAACAAAACTGTGATGCTTTCCTGCATTGCTTAGATTATGAATGGGTTATTCAACACAACCTCACTGTCCAATCCATCAAAAGGCATTATTTTTAATTTAAGTAATGAATAGTCACAAGATTGCAGTACATGGTTCAATTTTGAAATATATATTATATAAACAAAACCTGTTTTTTGGTTTTAAAGAATAGAAAATTTGTGTGCTATATTCATTATCTCTCTTGACTATATATTCCTTTTATTTTATTTTTTAGAATCAGATTTATTGAGGTATAATTTAGATATATTAGAATTCACCATTTTTGGTGCACAGTTTAATGAATTTTGACAAATATAAACAGACACGTACCCATCACTATAAACATAATACAGAGCATTTCCTAAAAGTTCTTCATGGCCCTTTGTAGTCAGTCCCCTCCTGAATTCCCAGCACTGATGTGATTTCTGTTCCCGTAGTTTTGCCTTTTCCAGAATGATGCACTGTAATAGAATCACACAGTATGTTAGCCTTTTGTGCCTGGAGTTCTTCACTTAGCAGAAGGCATTTGAAATTCTTTCATATTGTTGCCTGTACCAGGAGCTTTCTTCTTTTTAATGCTGAGTAATATTTCATTATCTGGTGTATTGTAATTAGTTTATCCATTCACTAGTGGGAAAGATGTTTAGGTTATTTCCATTTTGAGCTTTTACGAACTAAACTGTTATGAACATTCATGTGTAAATATTTGTGTGAACATATTTTTATTTCTCTTGGTAAAATACCTAAGTGTGGGTATTCATTTTTTTTTCCAATGAATATACACAAGTATTAAATAATATATGAAAGGTATATGTTTGAAAGAACCCAGAATACTAAATAAATTTTATTCTTGCCAAAGACACAAATCTATTATTAGCTGGGGAAGCCTAGTTGTTACATAAACTAAGTTTTTCATTTGGTCAAGACTGCATGTTTTTAATATTTGATACTCTGCTCCTTTCTGAAACTTCCAGAGAAATAATTCGGAAATTTCAATGGCATCTAAGCTTTTTGAATTTAACATTTTGATTTTGTTTTTCTATTTTAGACAAGGTGTAAAATGTGTTGCCTATACCAGTAGCTTGCTGTTTTTCAAGGATTTTCAATTTGAATTTTGAATTTCAAGATTTTGAAAATCTTTGTAAAACAATTTTCAAATTTTTCTATAGAGCAATAAAAAATGAACAATTTTTCTTTACTATAAGCACAACTCTTTAAGATAAAATGTGTTCATAGAGTAAAAATATAAATTTAGTTTAATTATAGGGTTGAAAAACAATATGGAGTGGTAACAAGTTTGAACAAGTACAGTAGATAATTTTAAAGCATCTCTCCCCTTATGGTGATTCTTCCTAATTTAGAAATCAACATATCCTTGAATCCACAAGATCACAGACCAGGATGAGTCTCTCTCTAGCCCTCATAGTAGTTCATGATTTTACCCTTCTGCCTGCAGCATCTGGACCAGGATGGACATCCAGACTTGTCTAGGCCAATCAAATGCTCTTCCACAAAATCTGGACTAAACTAAGGCTTTTTCTCTGGGTGTGCCTGAGTCACAGGTGAGACAGTTATTCTTCCACCATTTAACCAAGAAGCAGAGAATGCTCATATACAAGGAGGAATGAAGCAGATGTGCAGAGGAACCAAGAAGTGAGATGAATGCTCCCAGTGACTATCTCAGCCTTGCTTCCCATTTGTAGTCTGCCATGGTTCCCGAAGTCCAGAACCCAGTCTCTTTTCTGGTGATATGTGGAACACTTAAAGAGCAAAATTTGGGGGGCACCTGGGTGGCTCAGTTGGTTAAGCATCCGACTTCGGCTCAGGTTATGATCTCACAGTTCGTGGGTTCGAGGCCTGCATAGAGCTCTGTGCTGACAGCTCAGAGCCTGGAGCCTGCTTCAGATTCTGTGTCTCCCTCTCTCTCTGACCCTCCCCTGCTCACACTGTCTCTTTCTCTCTGTCAGAAATAAATAAAACATTAATTTTTTTTTAAAAAGAGCAAAATTTTGCTTTAACTGAGCTGGATATGTTTCTGTCACGACTTCAAAGAGCTTTTAAGCACTAGAATTGGGAGCCTTCCACTAGTCTCCTGCTAACTAGTTATGGGATCAGGTAAAATACTCAATTTCTCTGGACTCTGGTGTTTTCTGGGCCTGGTAGATAAGAACATAGGATTTGGAGTTAGTCAAAAGTGGCTTCACATGTGGATTTTACCACTTTTCACTTCTGTGATTGGAAGAAAGCTTAACTCTTTAGAACTCAGTTTCCTCTATGGAAAGAAAGAAAATAATAACTTAGAGTTTCATGAGAAAATATTAAGCAAGCAAGATCATTCCTATTGTATACTAAGCATTCAAATATGGAGACAATTATTATTATTATTTATAATTCTGTAATCTTTCCTTCTCTCTTTCCTCCCTCTTTTTACTTCTTTCTTCTATAAATATTTCATTTTTCCATGCACTAAGTCTGCTACTGAGAATGCTACATGTCAATCAAAGTTTAATACACCTTCCCCTAAAGAACTAGAATTCTCCCTGGGAAGACGGACTCATAGAATCATGATGTCCCTTTCCAGGGCAATAACAGATGTGTGTACCAGAGGACACTGACCCAGCAGGCAAGCTGAGGAGAGATGCAGCCAGAGTCCAAATCACCCCTTTGGAGCTTTATTGCCAGAAATCTAGAGGTGCTACATAAGGGGTGCAGGCAACAGCATTTTCTGACTTGAAAAACCCACAGGGTAAGCTCTTTATGGAGTGCTTCTTGAGATCTGGTGATGTCAACTTAGGTCCCGAGGTCAGATATAGTCTCATGGTGTCACGCTCCTGGAGAGGATTAGTCTGGGTGGTGGGCTGCTAAGGTCACTGACCTAGTCTTAAAAATGACAAAAGGTTACCATCTGGTCATCAGGCAAATGGCCAAATGGTCTCTAATAAGCTTCCCCTAACAGCCTGGAAAATTCACTTGATCTTTGTTGCTCCGAAGGCAAATATTTTCTTAACTTATAACCTGAGGCCTGTCTTCCAGCGACTAGTGCCTGTGCCCGTTGCACAGTCTCAGAGAGCTCTGAGCCAGTATTCAAACAGAACAGCAACGCAAGTTAAACGAAGATCGTCTCTCCTAAAAGTCCCCCTCTGAACCAAACTGTTCCACTCCCTTACTCAAGTCGGAACCAGTGTTGCAGTTTGGTGTTCTTTTAAATAAAAATAAATTACAATTTTTAGTCTCTTCTAAGTCAGAAGTATCTTGACATACGTATCTGCTTTCTTCCAAACATGCTGATACTGCTACAGATTTAGGTATACATGAAAATAAACAGACTCACACATGGGTCGTGGTGAATATGTCTGTTTGTCCAGTTGCTTGTAGCAGCTGAGCATCTGTGGTGCCCACTTGGTCTGCCCAGAGTGACTGCAACTCCTGTGTTCTCTTTATGACCTGCCTGACAGAGCTCTCTGCAGAATGGCCCTAGGGTGGTTCTGTATGGCAGGGACTCGAGGGAAAGGACTGTGTCTTCCATGTAAGAATCTGTTTCCTAAGGGGTGCCTGGATGGCTCAGTTGGTTAAGCTTCTGACTCTTGACTTCGCCTCAGGTCGTGATCTCATGGTTCACGAGTTTGAGCCCTATGTGGGGCTCTGCACTGATAGCGCAGAGCCTGCTTGGGATCCTCTTTCTCTGTCTCTCTGTCTCTCTGTCTCTCTCTCTCTCTCTCTCTCTCCCTCTCTCGCTGCCCCTCCCCTGCTGGCACTCTCTATCTCTCTCTCCAAATAAATAAATAAACTTTAAAAATGTTTAAAAACTAAAACACGAAACCTGTTTCCTGAGAGCACCTTGCAGATGATTCCACAGCCGTGCTGCTCAGTGAACAACTTGGCAGAAATTCCTCAGGGTAAACTGGCGATACGGAGTTGACGGCCTCTGCAGCCTGGTATTCATAAAGCCCTAAAGGGGAAATTGAACGTCACTGAAACTGGGGTTCATTCTTCACCATTCTGAGTGTGTCCCTGAATTGTTTCAGTGTCCTCAGCTCAGATGGAAAAGTGGATGGCTGAGTTCTGGTGACTGTTAGAGTTTTATCACTTTGAGAGATCCAGGCATCTCTATCAGGCTTTGGAAGCCACACATTCTTTGTGAAGCCCAGCTTCAAAGTATTCTATGGCTGCTTTTATTTAAGTATAGTTCAGGGAAAGATGTTTTCCTTCTGTGTTAGAGCTGACTCTACCAGTTCTGAATCAAGTGATTCCTTTGAAAAATATGATTGAGTAAATCCTCGTGGGGTTTTTTGTTTTGTTTTGTTTTTGGTGTGGAAGCTGTTTTATTGGAAGGTTGCCAAAAATATACTGAAAATGGTGGAAGCCTTCCAACATTGGACAATTCAGCAAAGGTTTTAGTCAGAAAGACTGTCCTTGTCCATTCTATAGACCCTCTCAGAGTTTACTGAGACCATCTCAACCTCTGTTACATAAAGGAAAATTGTCTACTACACACTATGGTCAGGATATATAAATCAAACCATAAACGGACATTGAAGCCAAAATTCTGATGCCAAACTAAGTCAGTTCAAGTTCATTTACTCATTCTTCACTTACCCTTTTCATTTGAACCCTATGAAGAAAGTCCAGACATATTAATTACAGGTTAAGATGGTAGCATTTTTTGCACATTTTCTTTCATGTCAAACAAATACCATGCCAAGGGAGGAAAGATTCTCATCTTTAATTGATGGTGGTCATCAATAATACTATAAATCTATCACTTTCTACAAAGTATTCCAATATGCATTACCTCACTTGATCTTCACATCGTTACAAGCAATAAATTCTATGGGAATTAAATTTTATGTGGTGGTTTCAGTTTCAGGGAGGCTTCAAAAGGAAGGCGGAATTTGAGTTGACCCGTGTGGGAGAGGGAGTGAGATTTGCATGAGTGCTTCTCCATGAACAGATTGCAATCTGTCCACCTCTGAGGGGTGTAGCCTCCCTTATAACACTGTTGATGCCAATGTAGGTGCACAGACCATCCCTCTCTCTTAGTACCCTTTCACACTTTCTCATTATGGATGTGTCATGGCCTTTTCACTTACTACTATAACCCCTGCCTCCTGGGCCCCCCTCCATATGGGAATAAGGCAGAGGGTTATATAGAGGCACTTCCTAGACTGGGATTCCAGAGACTTTAATTCTAACCCTAATTTGGCAATAGTTATGTGATGTTCGACTAATTTCATCTGTTAAAAAAAAAAAGGAGGGTGACTCGCAAGATCACCCTTTAGGTGATTTCTTTAGTATAAATCTAAAGAGCTCTTTACAAAGGAATGGACAGAATTAAGGAAGTCCATAATTATGGAGACACCCAGGGACCCACAAAAACCAAAGCCTTTACTACATCTGAAGGAGAAAGGTGTTTTGGCAAGTGGTTGAGAGAAGGAGTTGCAGGAAGGGTTGCTGGCAGAAGCTGTAGCTATAGAGGGGTTCAGCCACTGCCAGAGCTGCCCTAAGCAGGAAAAGGGACAGGGACAAATTCCATGACTTTACCCTCTTCCTGCCCTTCAAGCTCCTGCTGGTGCCTCCCATTGACCAAACCCAACAGAAGGCAGAGTGCAGAGGAACCCAGGCAGTGTACACTGCAGGGCTCAACCTCCGTGAGCACTGAGAAGCATGGAGTATGGCTTTCAGGAGGTCTAAGAGCAGATGGAACATATCTCCTGGAAACCCTAAATCATGATTCATCTGTTCTTTTTGAAGTGATAGGTGCTAGCTGCCATTATTTTGGTTGATTGTTTATTCATTTAAACAGCCTTTATTTCCATCTCTATTTCTAAACGCTCTCTGGTAATTTGCTAATAGAGTATACACTGAACAAATCAGCCAGTTTCTCCATGATTGATGAAAACATTGATTTTTGATGACTGGCTGAAGTTTACAAACTCCAATTTAGAAACCAGTACCACAGTTTCTTGCAGAACGTAACATTTTATCAGTAACATATCTTGGGTAGTCCTCTTAAGGTAGGTGATATTAGAATAATTACAACCCGGGTAACACACATTTAGTGTTGATGAACTTATAATGGGGAAAACATTTGGAACTTTACAACCAGCATTATTCTATTTAACATAGCAAATGAAAGCATGAGGAGTGAAAAACCCCTAGTCTCATTCTTTATAAGAATCAACATATATTTATATACTGGTGTGTGTGTGTGTGTGTGTGTGTGTGTGTGTGTGTGTGTGTCTACCTGTCCCCTGACTAATGGCTCTTTTATTTCTTCCAGATAGGCATAACATAATCAAATGCTTATGAAGCAAAATACCATATTATACAGTGGCATAGTTATTCCTTTAATTATATTGAACTAGTGGAGCTTCCTCATCAGTACAATGGAATATTTTTTATATCTAACTTATGTAATCACTCACTCTGATTTTCTACTTTGTTACTACCCCAGTAATCTATTGGCGTGCCCAGCTCTTCAAAGTTTAGGACCAAAATGTAGAAGGGAACAATATGTCTGCAATACCATATGAGATCTAATTTTAGGACTGATGTTAAATAATTCCAAGAGTAAATATTACGTGAAAAAAGCATCTTACCTTTAAAGTCCAGGTTTAGGATCTGTGCTCTTTTATTTCATTCAATTAATGTATGAAATACAAGTTTGCTTTATAACACTGTAACACTATACATTTCAACAAGCATTAAAATGCATTGCGTCTTTAAGCCTGTGTTTTAAAAATTTAACAAATAACGTTAGGTGGTTCCTAAGGGATCTGCATGGTATATAATATGACAAGTGGTTCTATCTATAGTCAGAGATGAGGACACAATTGACATTTAGAGTTTCACATGGTTTCCCCAAAGAATGTCATGCTGTGAAGAGCAGCAGGGTTGCCGAACTGAAAGGCAGGGAATCAATAGAAATACACATTCCATAAATATGAACTTGGGAATGCTGTATAGCCAGAACTGAAGTGAAGAAAAACAGGGTCATGTCATGAAGTCTTGGTAGAGAATGGGGTTGGAAGGATCAGCCGCCTGTTCTATTCCTCACTCCCCTTCGGAGACTGTGTCTGCCTCAAGATGCTATGATTTCAGACCTCATGCAAGAGGTACGTGGGGGAGTCCAGGATGTACATGTCTATGAATAACTAGTCAGTAAAAGAGAAGAGAAAAGAGCAGATATTTTCTACTCAGGTCCTTGGTGCTCATGATTCTGTGGGCTGCTAAACTCTTGTTTAATCCCGTTGTAGTCAAAGTAGTAGGCAATCACTAACCTATAAGGTATCATCTGGATGAACCTAGGACGGATGTCCCTGTTTCCAAATACCTTCAATAACCCACCCCAACCTATTCCCACTGCTTATTACCCCCTCCTCCTACCTGGATAAAGTCCCATATTCAGACCTCCCTGAAGGAAGAACTCTTAAGATCCCTACAACATGTAAAGCTGTTAGTTCACATGGGGTTATGGAATAGCAACCATTCAAATTTGAAGCATACATGGTTTCACTGATTACTGAGACACTAACTAGTGTGGTATGGAGAGAAGACAGCAGCCAGTCAGAACGGGAAGGCAGAATATTTTACCGCAGCCTCAGGGTGGCCGAGAGATTAAGGCACTTAACGCTCAAGGGTTGTGTGGGTTGTGGAGACACCAGATAGAGAGGACCTTTGGCAGGATCAGTCTCCCTGAAACCCCATTGGGCCCAGTTCTTCCCTCATGATGTAACTCATAGGGACACAGATCAGCAATGGGGTCTCTCTCACAGCCAGGGCAAACATGCCCTGTTCAAGCTCATCTCTAGGTCAGTCACTTGTATGGATTCCTTAGCCCTGTGCTCTTTAATGTCCCTTGATTCTGCTTCTCTTGTGTTCTTTTGTGATGAGAGTCTGCCCTCTTCTTTCAGGAAATATTTGGGGATGAGCAAACAGGAGGCCTGTGAGTGTCCCTCAAGCTCATGTGCTTTAGTGTCATAGCCTGTGGCTTATGTAGAGTGACCATGTGGGACTTAAGCACCCTGCTCCCCAAATGGCAGGTGCTTGTCTAAGATTCCACTGCAAGATAAAGTTAGGAAGCAAATCAAAATGTGAGAGAATCATCCTTACCTGGGATGCTTTCTGTGTCTGTGTATCTGAAGGGAAAAAGATCTTTGAAGTTCATGTATATAACTAGACAGTGTCTTTTTGGGTTGTAAGGTTCCCTGTAACCATTTGTTTTGGTTCTTTTTCGGTAGAGCAAAAAAAAAAAAATTTCACCGTTAATACCATATTTTTGAAGAAAATAACCTATTAAAATGAAGGAAGTAAAATTTCACGGAAATTGCTCAGTGTTGGCATACTGCTCTGCACATCCCTGTTTTGGTCTTGTGAAATACAGAGTTGTAGAATTGCTTCAGTTGATATTGGTAATCTGTTTATTTACAACTATGATTTATAAATGCTAGCCTTCACCTGATTTTAAACACGATTTCTTTTTCTGCTTACTTATATACATAATTCTTGAGGTAACGTACTTATAAATCAAAAACTACAAATCTCTAATTTAGTGTCTGGATTTACAGATCCCTGACTCTTCATTAACTTCTTGATTTATAAACAATGGACCAAAAGTCTCGGTTGATACATGCAAAAATCTTCTGCTAAATTTATGCACTGTCACCAAGAGCCACGCTGTAAATCATTGTCGTGTTTACAAATGTTCCCATTACTTAGTGCTTTGGCTGTCTGATTTGAAAACACCTTCTCTCTTTACTACTTAATTCTAACTTATCTTTTTAATATATGAC
>NW_027531384.1:158166-160906 GCF_008692635.1 Crocuta crocuta | reverse complement strand
TGGCACATCCTGATAATTTGTTACTACTAAGTGCTGATTTATAAGGGCACTATAATAAATTTTCTAACATAAATTTTAAAGGCTTTGAATTAGGTATACCAGCTTTTTGAAAGCTTTATGGTGAAAAAATAATTCTCAGAAGCAAGAAGTAAATTTTACAACCAAATCTTACAAAACAAAACATGGAGTGTTGGTCATAAGACTGTTTGCCTTTTCTATCTATACTGTCTCCCCACCCCCTGTGTTAAGACTTCCTTTCTAAACAAGTGTGTATAGTTGTTGGCTAGACCTAAGGAAACTTCCAAGGGAAGAAAGAATATTAGTGTTTGTTTGACCTCAACAGATTGATATGATTACTGGGTACTAAGCGTCTTGTTGAATTTTGGGGGGCCTGCATGTTTTCATCTTGGTTCTCTCTTTCGTTTGTTCTTTTCATCTGCTGGGGACACACTGGTGCATGTTTGAACTTAAATCCCTGCTTGTGGAGCTCAGAACACTGGCTGGGCAGCCTGCTCATTGCATATCCGTTGAATTTATTTATTGTTTCCTTGGCTAAGGGTGCAGGGATTTAAGTTTATCAGTTTTATGGCTTTGCCTCCTGGTGACTGAACTACTGCCCGCTGTCAGAGAGAATTGCTTCTATAGGGGTTGAGGGTAAGGCCTGGGAGCGCTGAGTAAGGATTAGCATATTAGAGTGATGCTATTCTCAGAAGTGTTATGTATGATAAAGGAAATGGATGATTTCCCTCTTGAGTATATCAAATCTAGCAGCTCTGTGTAGTTCACTTTGTTCCTTAGGTTCATGTGGTTTACCTTTGTACTTTTCATCCACTGGAGGAGGCAGGGAATGATATGTATTGTTGCATGGTATCTTTACTACACAGGTTTTACCTTACCAAATTTCCAAGAGCTGAAAAGTATCTAGAGTGGGCAGTCAAAGGCATAGGTATATTTTTGGATGAACTACTAAACAGGAGATGAAAAGTTTTACCTTGGGGTATCTACATTGCCCTAGGAATCTGGGAGATTTTTCTGGCAAGGAAAAATGGTGGGTCAACAATTTACAATGTAGCAGCTGGGTTTGACCATAAAATATTTTTTTTCATAAAGCATTTTTTTTTAACAACACAGTTTGTAGAATAATGTAGTTCATATGTTTTTTAAAAGTCCTCCTTTGAAGCAATCTCTGAGCCAGACATTTGTATTGGAATTGGGCACGTGGAGGAACAAAGACAATTTTCTAGAATTTCAATACATGGTTTGTGTTCTTAAGGCAAGTCAAGGAAGCAAGACAAGATTCAAATCCAAAATAGTTAATAACATAAGATTTTTACTGGAAGATCCCAGGCTTTAGCTAGGTTTCCCTGCTGAGTAGCTGTGTAAGCCATTGCAAATCACATCAATCTTTCAGGATTTTAGTTCCTCTACCTTACATAGAGAAGATTTGATTAACAAATACTCACTGAATACCTATTATTTTCCAGGCATGATCAGACCCATTGGGGAATGACTGAGTAATTAAAACATAGTCAGCTTCAGAGATTTAAAGTCCAGGAAAGAAGGAAGAAATTTCTATAACTAATGATGGCACATATGTTAGCATGCTCTGTCTCACTCAGAAAAAGTAAAATCTTAAAAAAAAAAAAAGAAAGAAAAATTTAAGTACTGTAGTACAGGAGAAAAATACTTGAAATCTCTTTTAGCCCTGTAATAGGAGTGATTTTGTGATAGATGTTTATGAATCCATTAGTAATGAATGGTATGAAAATTACTGTTACTTGTTCTATTTAGTCTGCAGACAAAAAAATGACCTTTACAGCATAGTTATCTCCCTACAACTATTGCAATACTTTGGCAGAGTCATGTTGTTAAACTAAGTAGTTACTGCATAGAATTAGTAATTTCGCACAGGAGAGAGAGGGAGAAATAAAATTGAATCAAAGAAGAAAGTGAAATACAAAGAAAAACTATCTAGGAGGGATTATATTTGTTATTTATTTGTTGCGTGCAAGTGTGTGCCCACTGCTATTTCAATTCTAGGCTTGATCATATGGACAAGAAGATTGGTCACATTGATATTACGTCTTAAAATATAAATAACTTTGGTGGAATGATCAAGGGCTGAGTTTTCTACTTTGAACAGTATTTTAAGTGCAAAATAGGACCATGCCATGAAGTCCCCAAAGAGCAGCAACTGGCCAAGAAGTGTGACCCTCTTGAGCAGACCCTGGAATTGAGGATTAGCCATGTAGGTCACATCTGGGGGCTTCACAGACCTCTCGTACAGCAGTGTTTCCGCTTCCTCCTTCACTGAAAGGTTTGGGATTGCCTTATCTTCCGGATATTGCCTAACACAATATCCTGCAGTGCCTTGGGGATGCAATTATAATGGATTTATCCTCTCAGGCTTGGGTGTAGTCCAAATTTGATCACTGCTTTGCTATGACTGCTAGGGAATTAACCTAATTATAATATTTAAAAATGAAACTTGGGTCATCTCACTGTTACTAGAGCAAATTCCCAGTGGAAACTTAACTGAGAAAAAGAAAGTTTCTTCTTCATCTTGAAAATAGGAAACTTCTAAGTAAAAATGAAAGAACATGGTTTTATACCTAAAGTTCTTCTGGACTAGCTTTTAATTAAGACCGCAATTACCTGTGGACATTTAAAGTATCATTTCCTTCATATCCAGTGTTATCATTCTGCCTTTTTTCTATATTCAATGCATTTAGAAGATGTG
>NW_027531384.1:156751-158025 GCF_008692635.1 Crocuta crocuta | reverse complement strand
TGTTTTCTGAAAATCTAAGAAGAGAAAGGGCATTTTTAATTATTCATTACACTGATGCTCAGGAAAAAATAAATTAAGGGCATCTCATTTTATGAGAATTTAATTCAATTTATATGCTGTCCTTCTCTACTACCTTTCCCATGAGGTCTGTTTAACTATAGATCTGTGTGAAAAATAGCAGCTTTCTCCTTTCCATTAGTGTTTCTTTCTGCCACAATCATCTCATATGCTCTGTGTCTGGGCTAGTGACATCAGACTCATTTCAATTCAGGGCCATGGCTCTCCTGATGAAAAGCAAGACAGGGTTGCAAACGGAATGGGGTCCACCTTTGGACAAGAATCTGGGAGAACAGACATGTGCTTGGGTTTGGATGTATCCTGTTCAACATTTTAGTGAGTTGAGTGAATTCATGGAGAGGATGCATATTTGTTAAATTCATGGATGATGCAGAATTGGGAGAGTCAACTAATATGATAGATGACAGAATCAAGTGTCTAAAAGCTCTTGACACATTAGAAATATGAGCTAACAGCAATATGGTACATTTATATCTTGAAACAATAATTTATGAAGTTCTTCTGTCAAGCTAAAAAAAATCAATCGCATATATAAACAGGTTGGGGAAAACTTGATAAGTCCTAGATTATGTTAAAGCAACAATAATGACCACAACTCCAGCAGAAAAGGAACTTGAAGTTTTAATTGACTTCAAGTTCAGTATGAGTCCCTGGATACAAGTCCACTGCTATGAAACTCAATTTTGGAAAATGTGATGAAGCTATATAGTAAAGTTGCCTTTGGGGGATGAAATGCATTCTAGAAATGCTCTGGTAAGAAGTTCTTGCATTCCTTTTGATGTATGACCTCCTGGATTGCACATACCTTATTTGTGTCAGGGGAAACCCGTAGCACTGGATACAAAATATAAGAAATTAGCAACACAAGTTCTGATTACATCTCTTTTTTCCATAGCTTCCTCATTTACTGAAATGCTTCATTTTGCTCATCTAAAATTGGAATAATAATAATAGCCAGCTCCCAGGGTTTGTGTAGGGATAAATTTAATAGAGAGGACAAAATTGCATTAAAACCCAAGCTACAATCCAACGATTGTTTTAAAGCATGTCTTTCCATAGGTTTCTCTTTAGTAGGGACGTATACATACTTTAGCAGCCATAGGATAACAGGATGTGGATGCTCTCAGGTGCTGTTGGAGTAATATAAGTGGACACAGGCAACTTGTATATATCCTTCAAATTTTTAAATGCACATG
>NW_027531384.1:154915-156724 GCF_008692635.1 Crocuta crocuta | reverse complement strand
AAAGTAATACCATTTCTATTTATTTTTCCTGCAGAAATACTGAGACATATGCACAAAGATATAAAAAGGCTGTATAAAGGCTGTTTTCCCAGCATTTTTTGTTATAATAAGACATTCAGAAATATCTAAAAGTTCATTCATAGGGAAATGACTCAAAATTTTAATAAATCATGGTATATAAATACTACAGAATACTGTGTAGTTGCTAAAAAGAATAAGGTATGCTAACAAGGAAAGATGCCCATGGAAAAATCATGTCACAAAATATATTAAAATTGATCCAATGTATGCAAAAATAACTTTTATGAGTGTGAAGAGTACAAACATTATATGTGTATGTGTACATGCATACATACATACATACATATATTTGGGAGATAAGCATCCGTGGATTTCTCACATTTTGCACATCTTGTACCAGCTTTCATTTTGATCAGCATTTCAAGGATGTTTGTACAGCAAACATCTTTGAAAGATAGAAAATGTCTTACTCTGGAACAGGAGACAGAGGGCAGAATTTTTGCTGTCAAGAATTAAAACAATAATGTCTCCCTCAAGAGTAAAGGCTAGCAGCCCCTTTGTGGTTTTCTAAAATCAGGGTTCCTTGTGCATTTATANCTGTTTACATCCAGAGCACAGGGCTAGAAGAGCTCATTGAAAGGAAGTTACAAAGAAAACAGAGATATAATTGGGATTATTAAGAGGAGAAATTTTAATGTTAAACAAAATAAATAGGCACCTTCACCATTAGTAAATCACTATTGCTGACCTTAACCTAGGCTTTCTTTTCCTCGTTATTCTTTCTTTAATAAAATGTTATGATTCTCATCTGGTAGGTTAGCCCTTGGACTTAATGTTCTGAGTGTGTAAAGGCCTCTGCTCAAATGACCTTGATCTTTCTCTCCTTTGTCTGCACTCTCTCCACCCAGATGATTTGGCCTCATCTGAGCAGTTCTGTTTTTCTCCATTCAATGTTTTTCCTTGTTCATAGAAGTGGAATCTAAGGGCCAGGATTTAACATAAAAATTTGGTGCAGCCTTTTGTCTAGTTGAAATAGTAAGCAAAAACTTTTGATTGTGAGTCTGTGGAAGCCAGCCTGCTTTGATGCTGAGCTCCAAGTATCCTTCTTCCAGACTATGGGATTATGGATGCTGACAGGTGGCCTGGATCATCTTGTAGTGCTCTGTGTGAAACCCCTGTGTGAAACCCCCATTGACAATAAAGGTTTTCTTTATTTTCTGTGCTTATTTTCTGTGCCTCTCATGTACCTTCCTTAGGAAGGTGATAGGGAAGATCTTGCCGGGCTAAGTAGGACTGGGGTAATTCTGGATTCCTGGTCCAGAGCCATAGTTAAGACCATTCCATAATAGGACCTCAATCATTTATGTTTCCCATTAAGTAATGGCAGGAATTTTGATGAGGAGTATCTTCTATTGGGCCAGTGAGGTTAGAGTCCTAGTATGAAGTTTCTTTCTATAAAGTATTCCATTCATGTAAAAATTGGTTTCTGACCAAGCTTCCAGGGAAGATGGCGGAGTAGGAGGACCCTAAATTTACCTCATCCCACAGTTGCAACTAGATAATACCCACAACAGTGTAAATAACCAAGAAAATGACCCAAAGACTTGCAGAACAGACTTTTCACGGCTAACAAGGGTGACATCAAATTGGGTAGGATGGCAGAGATGAGGTTGGGAGCTAAATGGACCCATGGGGACTGTCAGTGAGAGGGTGGAATGCTAGGAGAATGAAAAGGGGAGAGAAACAGATCCCACCCTAAGTGCCCCAGGCACTGGTGACCTGCATGAA
>NW_027531384.1:146946-154775 GCF_008692635.1 Crocuta crocuta | reverse complement strand
GGCAGAGGTGACCTGCATGAAAACCATAATTTCATGAGTTCTTACAATCCGTGGGGCTTAACACCTGGAACTTTAAAAATCAGCTGGTTTGGCTCTGGGAGAGCTGGAAGTTTGAGAGTAAACTTTGAGTTCCTGCCCTTAAAGAGACAGCACAACAAACACCCCCACAGAGATATAGCAGTTTGAAAAATGTCTGGGGTATAGGGGAGGGAGATTTGTTCACTAATTTCAGAACATGTGGCAGAAGACCAGAGATTGTTGGGAGTCTTCTCCAAGAGCTGGTGGGTGCCATTTCCCTCCCCTGGCCCCCAGCCTAGACACATAGACACCTGCGGGAATGAGTGCTTGTTAACTTGCTAACAAGGCTCTTGGCCCTGTGTTCTCCTTTAGACCTGCCCCCTCCAATATGCCTTTAGCTGAGCCCAATCAAAAGGGTGCTACAACAACAAAGGAAACAACAAAACTAAAAGACAACCTGCTATATGGAGAAGATATTTGTAAATGACATTTGATAAAGGGTTAATATCCCAAATATGTAAAGAACTGATACAACTCAACACAAAAAGCACAAATGATCCAATTAAACACTGGGTAGATGCCATGAACACACATTTCTCCAAAGAAGACATTCAGGTGGGCCAACAGACACATGAAAAGATGCTTAACATTACTCATCATCAAGGAAATGCAAGTCAAGACTACAACTGGATATCACCTCACACCTGTCAGAATAGCTAAAATCAAAAACACAAGAAGCAACAAGTGTTGGGAGAATGTGGAGAAAATAAAATGGTCCCGCACCGTTGGTGGGAATGCAAACTGGTGCACGCCCTGTGTAAAACAGTATGGAAGTTCCCCCCCAAAATAAAAATAGAATTACCATAGAATCCAGTAATTCTAGATATTTCTATGGGTAAATACTACTACTGGGTATTTACTCAAAGAAAATGAAAACACTAATTCGAAAAGATATATGCAGTCCTGTGTTTATTGCAGCATTATTTACAATAGCCAAAATATGGAGTCATAGGTGGAACTTAAGAAACAACGAATGAACAAAGAAAACAAGACAATATCTTAAGTATAAAGAACAAACTGATGGTTGCCAGAGGGGAGATGGATGGGGGGATGGGTGAAATAGGTGAAGGGGTTTAAAAGTAGACTTATCATGATGAGTACTTAGTAATGGGTAGAATTGTTGAATGACTATATTGTAAACCTGAAACTAATTTAACACTGTATGTAAAATATACTGGAATTTTAAAAAAGAATTGTTTTCTGTATTATCTTCACATATCACAGATATTAGTAAAATTAAGATTATAAATGAAAGGAGTGAAAATTTAAATGCTTATCTGCAAAAACATGCATCTGAAAACATTTTATTATGTCTCACTGTTTTATAAATCAAATTACAAGTAAATTCTATATATCGGGGAAGTCAGAGAAGATGAATATCAGACAAATCTCAAGTGTGTTTCAAAATCATTCTGTCACAAGCATAGCAGCCTAATGACCAGAGCAGTAAACAGTACATTAATTCCTCTCTCCCCTTTTTACATGTCAAAAGCAGTCATGATGCCTAAATGTTTCTTGGAGTAATTTTACTGGAGTTTTCTAACCTTTACTATTGGCATCTTTATCTTCCTTTTCGGCCAGTTTCCATTTTATAGAGACATTATGCTATCACACTTTCCAGACAGGGATGATGGGGACTGGCCTGTCCTCCTCAAGCAATGCTAATAGAATTTCCATCCCTTTTGTTAACCCGTTGGAAATGTCAAGCCATGATTTACAGCTCCTTGCCCCTGCAGGGCCTTTGTGAAGAAGTCTCCCAGATGGTGTGAAACACTCCTGAACACTGCAGGGCTGTGGGTCTCAGGAATGTCTTGGAAGCTTTGTGCACTCAGGATGAGGCGTGAAACATCCATAAAAAAGGGAGATAAAGAAAAAAATAGTGGAACCCCAACTTGAAGCCTATACCCTAGAGTCTTCAAGAATGAAGCTATACAAAAGAATCATATCCTGGATTTATGGAATGTGATGTTTAATTGAAACTGAATAAAGTATCAAATAGGTGCATTAAAGAAAAAAATAGGATCATAGACACACACACATACATACATTACACTTACTAAATATAATATATGCGTGCATTCTTTCATTTTAGGGTGTTTTTTAAAACACAACATATTTTATATTTTATTTTATTTTTTAATTCTTAAAGTGAAAGAGAGCCCATGAGAGGGAGAGAGGGCAAAGGGAGAGGGAGAGAGAATCTGAAGCAGGCTCCATGATCCCACGACCCTGGGATCATGACCTGATCTGAAATCAAGAGTCGGGTGCTCAACCAACAGAGCCACCCAGGCGCCCTGAACACAACAGTTTTTAGAGAAAGAATCAGCAAACTTATTCTGAGAAGGGACAGGTATATTTTAAGTTTGCAGGCTACAACCAGTCTCTGTTTCAACTACTTGTTTCTATTGGCATAGCTTGAAAACAGCCATAGAAAATATGTAACTGAATGTGTGCGGCCGGGTTCCAATAACATTTTATTTCTTTGCACTGGCACTTGAATATCACAGTTTTCAGGTCATTAGATATTATTATTCTTTTCATTGTGTTCAACCATTTAAAAATGTAAAAGCCACTCTTAGCTTGTGGATGGTACAAAAATAAGAGTGAGCTGGATTCAGCTGAGAGGTCATAGTTTGATGATCCTTGCCTTAAAAGGGTCAAGATCCATGAGATAAACTAAAATGTTATGATAACTAAAATTTGGAAGCATTTTATATTTGAAGAAATCTAATACTCAACATAATTTAGTCATCTTAATGGATGTAGCTACTGCAAAGTGCTAAAATAATCACAATTTAGCTCTGTGTCCTTTACGTTTCCTCCGTAGTTTGTTACACAGCATATTACTTATCCCCTAAGTTACCAGCAATTTTGACTGTGTGGTTTTTTTTTTTTTAGCTATTCTGCGCCAGAGAGACATGACATCCACTTGAAATTTCATAATATGTATCAAAGATAACTACAGTAAATGCTCATCAGAACTAAATTACTAAATACAGCTTAAAGCACAGAAATCCATATCATGTTCATATCATATACATACCATCACATGACCTTCCATTTGCTAAAATATTCTATTTAATTACAGAGCTTCAGCAAAAATTTTCTTCACCATAACTATCTCATTGCTAGATTTTTATTTTATTTATTTTAATGTTTATTTATTTTTGAGAGAGAGTCAGAGTGTGAGCGGGTAAGGGGCAGAGAGAGAGGGAGACACAGGAGCCCAAGCAACCTGTAGGCTCTGAGATGTTAGCACAAAGCCCTATGCGGGGCTTGAATTCATGAACTGTGAGATCAATGACCTGAATCAAAGTCGGACGCTTAACTGACTAAGCCACCCAGGCGCCCCTCATTGCTAGATTCTTTAAATGAAAACAAACCTTGGGGGGATCTTAAGGCATGTATTTAGATTAATGTGTATATTAATATAGTCCTTCAAATACAAAAAAGAAAAGGATTTGAAAACAATCAATGGCTGGAAGAGAAAACAAGAAAATGTAAAAAAACTTAGAAATTGTCCTACCTTATTAACTCAAGGCATTTGTGTTCACTTTCCCTGTTTCTCTCTGCCTCTTTTTTCCCTAATGGCATTTGTATTAGTTACCTGTTGCAGCATAATAAATGATCATAAACATAATGGTTTAAAACAACATACATTTATTATGTCACAGTTTTTGTGGGTCATGGGCTTGGCAGGGCTTATCTGAGTTTTCTGCTCATAGTCTCATAAGACTGCAATCAAGGTGTCAGCTGGCCTGTGTTCTCATCTGTAGATTGGCACCCTCTTCCAAACCCTTGTGGTTGTTGGCAGAATTCAGTTCCTTATGATTCCTTATAATTCTAGGACTGAGATTTTTGCTTTCTTGCAGGCTATTGGAGGAACTCTCAGTTCCTAGAGCTTCCCTATAATCCTTGCTGAAAACATTGCTTGCTTATTTAAGGGCCAGCAGGAGACTTAGTCTTGCTCCAATGTGCTAAAAGGGAGTTTTATGTAGTTTAATATAAACAAGAGAGTGCTTATCTCATCACCTTTGCTATATTCTATTGGCTGGGAGCAAGTCACGGGGTCCAGGTGGTCTCAAGAAGAATGGACTATATGAAGACATGACTTGCTCGTACTGATCCAAAATAAATAATCTCTCTGATTTAAGTAGTCATATAAGAATAGTGGACTGTGCTCTTAGCAGCTTTGCAATGATTCTATAATCCAATCTGTAAATATGTCTTAAGAGTCCTCCAGTTGGAATACAAAACTGTAAGTCAGTTTCTTATTTGACGTACTACTGACATTTTGGAGGGAGAATTCTTTTTTTGTGGGGGACAGTCCAATGCATTGTAGTGTGTTTTGTGGTATCCCTGGTCTCTACCAACTATGCAGCATTCCCTCCCCTAGTTGTAACAACCAAAAACATCTTCTGACATTATCAAATGTCCTCTAAGAGGTAAAACCATCCTTAGTTAAGAAGCACTGCTGTAGATAATTCTAGTCTTTATTTTGGTGCGAGTAATCTGAGCCAGTCTTAGAATCATGGAACCATAACACACAAATGCTAAAGTGGTCCTTCGGGTGTTTTTAGAGAATAAAAGGAGAAATAAATGAATAGGGGATATATTTTGAATATTTTTGAAGATGTGGAGGAAAAAGAAATTTAGGAAGAACGTATCTGTGGCTTGGCTATCTTTAGAAGTGGTATATTAACTGAGAAGCGGAATATAGGAATAGGTGCAGGTCTTAGGGCTGTATAGTGAAGAATAAGGAAACTGACTTTGAATTTTTTATGGAATATTTAAGTGGATGTATGCAACAAACAGATATAATGCGAAGCTCTGGGGTGAGATAAGATCCAAGGGCCATTGATATTTAAATGGTAGTTAAAAGGAAGAAAAGGGTGGGTGAAATCACTCAGGCCTATTACTAGAAGTAACAGAGCAATGGTCTGGATAGAGTTCTTGGGATATGAAAAGTAAGGCAGGAGATGAGGAAAGAGAAGTTAATCATAGACTTCAGAAAGGAGTTAGGATGAAAAACAGAAGAAAATGAGAATGTTAGCATGAAACTGAAAGTAGTTGATACTTTAACCAAAGAATGTGGTTATTGGTGCCAGAGAATCCAAATCCAGCAAGGTATCTATTGTATTTGGCAATGTAAAATCAGTTTCTTGGATTTTTCAATGAGAAGTCTAGCGCCCAATGTGAAGTCAAAACCCACTATGTCTCCTTAGTCAATGATAACTTGCTTCAGTCAGATCATTTTATACTGATCTTCTTTTGTGTAGGCTTCCTAAGGCCCTTGCCATGCAATAATATCACACAATTTCGCGTTTCATCACTATTTTATCCAATATTTCGGCTTTCAGTTCAAAGAATCTCAAAAGAGATGTATAACTTCCTTTGCTCAATGTTTGTCCTGTGTTTTACGGGGACACCATAAAGGAGATCGTGTTTAAAGCTTGCTTGAGACCACAGTTGTAAAGAGCAGAGTGAGAACCAAAGTTTAAGACTATTGACTTCTAAAGAACACCATTGATTTTGAATTCACTGTTCCTTCTTCCTGGCCATATGTTTACATATATATCTTTGTTAAGTATTTGCATTTTAGTAGTCTGTATAGGAACTGCCGAGTGTTTTATTTTGGGTCTTTATAAGGACATAGTATGTGTTTCTAGAAACTTGTTATTTTGAATCTCAGCTTTAAGAAACCCTTAAGGATAGGAAACAAACTGAGTGTTGCTGAAGGGGAGGTGGGCAGGGGGATGGGCTAGATGGCTGATGGGTACTAAGGAGGGCACTTGTGATGCACACTGGGCGTTATATGGAAGTGGTGAATCACTGAATTCTACTCCTGAAACCAATATTGCACCGTATATCAACTAACTGAAATTTAAATAAAATAAAAACCCAGTGATTTAATTGAATAAATTATATATACTAATTATGTAGATATTATCGGAGGATTTAAAAAGAAATCAGTGGTCTCCCCATCCACCACACTCCAATTCCACCCCTGCAGTGTAACCAACCACTGTTTGAAATCTAATGTGTTTTCTTTCATCCTTCTTCCTTCTTTATGCACATGTATAAAAACAAATATGCCCTTATATGGTTGGAGATTTAAAGAACCAGACTTTATGAAACTAGTATGATAAATTACAATATTATTGTGCATGTTTAAATTTAAGTCCATGTCAGGGATATACCTTCAAGTCAATACATCTGGATCTACTACATTCAATGTAATAGAAGTGCACTATTTCAAAGTAACACTGTGAAGTTAGTCACTTATCTATTGATACCTATTCAATTAGTTTTCAATTTGTTAAAAACAATTCTTTTATAATCAGTGTTTATGGTTTTTATGGGTACATTCAAATAACAATGTTTTCTATATTTACAATGTTATTAGGGCACCAGGATGGCTCAGTCCATTAACCGTCCGACTTAGGATCTCAGCTCGGGTCTTGATCTCAGGGTTGTGAGTTCAAGCCCCGCATTGGGCGTGAAGCCTGCTTAAAACAAAAAAAGCAAAAAAAAAAAAAAAAAGTGTTGTTAATTATGAGGGGCCCTGGGTCCTGTCCACCTTCTCTGACCTATCTTTTCTTATTCTCTCCTTTCACTTCCAGGGACCTCTACTCTCCTGTTAATATACTTTCCTGTTTATCTGCTTCTACGTAGAGTTGACAACCACTTAGGTCAGTCACCTACCAATCACAGCAGGATTTAAAGGGGGAGTTTTAGGATTGGATGTGTTTTTGAATTATTTGTTGATAATTTTTTTCAGTCATTTAGCCTTTTCTCAGTGTTTTGGAAATTTTTAATTTGCCAGATGCTTACAGTGCCACTAGCTTGAGTTTCAGGCAACCAGGATTTTTCATCTGTTGCAGTTAAAAATGACATGTGCTTCATGTCTCCAGTGTTAACATCAATACTGGGCAGGAGGAATCTTTAACTGAAACAACTAAGTAAGCTAAAATAAAATACACTCCTTTCACTTGATCTTAGCTAGTCTTGGTTATGTCACTCATTATGGAATGCTTTGGAAAATATGAATACTTGGTCATTCTGCTACAATTTTCTTCTTGTTCTTGTTCTTCTTGTTCTTGTTCTTGTTCTTCTTCTTCTTCTTCTTCTTGATCTTTTAAAAATGTTTCTTATTCTTCATCACACTTTGGGAAGTTGAGGAACTGAACTAAGATTGTGTGAGATGAGGATACTAGAAAAGTAATAGCCCAGTAAATTATGAAAGTTACTTAAAGGAATCCTACTCAGAACAAATGTTCATTGTGTCCCTCCCTGAAGCCACTTTTACTATATTCAATTTCCTCATGAGGTCAAGTATTGAAACCTAGAAAATCTATAGGAGTTTTTAGTGAGACAAATGCCCACTGAATGATTCCCATTCATTCTATTGCATGTCACATAATTGCTAAGAATAACTGCTTCCTAATGTGTATTTTAAATATTTATTTTGTGTGGAACATAAGAAGAACTGAATTATGTATTTTTTCTCTTCAGTGATTGTGCTATGTAAAAACATAAAAGCGCTCAAAATTGGGCTCTAGTCAGAACTATTTACTAGCCATGTGATCTTGGTCAAATCATTTAACCTCTTTTGGGCCTTGGTTTCTTAGTATGTAAATTGAAGAGGGGAGGAATAGATTCTCTAAAGAATTTTCTAACTCTGAAATTGTACGACCCTTAAATTCTATTGAGGATAGAATCTCATTAAACTTGGACCAGTGGTGTCCCTT
>NW_027531384.1:145891-146811 GCF_008692635.1 Crocuta crocuta | reverse complement strand
GGTTTTCCTTAAAATGAAAATGTCTTGGTATGATTGCTGTTGTAATGTGCAAGTGTTCTGAAATTAAATCAATAAAGTGAAATCCTTGCTGCTCTTTCATATGCATGATTATATTGTGTGATGTTAAACAGCTGCCGTATTCTATCATGGCTGTAGCCCTTCAGTTCTGGTTGGAATGACTCCTATGTGTATACTAAGAAATAAGACTAATGCATGATTCAGCGCCTTTATAAATCAAAGATTCTATTACAGGCAGAAAATAGCCCAACAATAGCTATTCTATTACACTTCAATGGCATTTGAAAAGAAGAGAATACATCAAGTGAGGAACACAGGCCTTGCCTTTTTATTCTGCAATACAATAAAAAAGCCATGTAGGTTTTTGTTGTTTCTTCNTGTAAGTTTTAGTAGTTTCTTCTGCCCAGTGGTTAGTGCATTGACACCTATGTTTAAGAACACTGTCCAAGACATACCTCTATTTTTTTTTCAAAACATTAATTCTCTTCTGTGCTTTGGTATAGAAACAGAGTCTACTATACAGAGTCCAGCAGATCATTTTTTCATTCTAGCTCGTTTGGAATTTTACTTCCTGATGCCTCACAGGGAAAAACTGCACAAAATATGTATTGGGAGAACAATATATATGTCTTTTTGTATGCATATATAAAAAGAGTTGATTTGATAAAACTATTATATTTTATATAAACATTTTCATTTAACTGTTTATTTATTTATTTGAGAGAGAGAGTATGCACAAGTGGGGGAGAGGGACGGGGTGGGGAGAGAGAATCTTAACCAGACTCTCTCTCACTGCAGAGCCCAACATGGGGCTTGATCCCACGATCCCACGGGGCTACGATCATGACCTGAGCTGAAATCCAGAGTTGGATGCTCAACCAACTGAGCCACTAAGGCCCTCC
>NW_027531384.1:143470-145735 GCF_008692635.1 Crocuta crocuta | reverse complement strand
CCCTCATTAATATAAAGTTTTAGTTGTGAAATGATTCTAAAGGCATTTCTGTTGTGTAGTCTATCCTCAGTCTTCCAGACCTATGTTTTATTCTATGGAGAAGAGTTAGACATTTATCCTTAATTTTTTCTCTGCCATTTCCCTCTCCAACAAACTAAGAGCTGTCATTAAAGCTGCTATTTAAAAACCAACAACAATTGTAGACTCTATGTATAGTAGATTGAGCAATTTACCTCGTCCCACTCCCATATAGCACCAGATGTCAAACTTATGAAATGTGTTTGGCATAGACAATCAATTAATTTTATAACGGGCATGAGATTAATAAATTATTGAATAAATGAAGCCTGTTCATCACATATTAGAAAATCGTATACTAGACAGCAGCAACTGTAGAAAATATGTGATAATGATTCTACTTTACAAAATTTCAAAACTTGTAAGATAGAAACAGAAAGGACAGAGGTAAACCCAATTGGTAAAAAAATTTTAGGGCACAGGAAGGTTTGAGAATGAAGCAGTGGGTGATGGAGAAGAGATGGTAAAAATAGGGCCATAACCCTCAAGAGCTCATACATTTGACTGTTATTTTGACTATCTCATTAAAATCATTCAATTTTGAATATAACCACCCTCCACTGTATAAAATAACATAATGAGAAAATAGTGTTTCCTTGATAACTTGGTGGATTATATCTACTCTCTAAAAATACAAGCTCGTGTGCTATCGTGTTTTGTTTTTCTCTTTTGCAGTTAATGTTTATAAATATAGAAACTATTTTTCCTGAACAGCAACTTGGTCAACTTCTTTTCTTATTATGAGAAGGCTAACTAATGTCTTCATGTCAACTTAGAAACTAGAATTTACACACATGTCTTATGATCATAAGGAACATTTTTGTATAATAAGAGATTAAAGTAATACATTTGGCCAATAGACACTATGTCATTAGGAGCTGCATAGAATTAACCTGATACATTAAAGTAGTTTCCAAGGATCTAATGCTAAAAAAAATTCTTAAAATAGACAAGCATAAAATAATTTAGTAATTTAAAACCAGAGTTTACTTCACTGTTTTGTTTTTATAGTGAAATAAATCTGTTATTGCTGAAATCCGAAGAAATGACACCTAAATACGTCCTAGGTGAAGTAAAATCAATCCTACAGGTCACTGCTTGACTTTGTGGGTTAAAATGGCTTTCAGAATCTTATTATTAGCACTGTTGCATTGGAGGCTTCTAACTGCATTACCATAGAGGAGAGATTTCATTTTTTTAACAGCTTGCTGCCTTTCAAAATGCAAAGTTTTAAGTACAGGCCACTTTGTGGAGATTTGATTTTCTTAAATTGAAAGAGATTGAGCTTGTTGTCAGTAACTTGTCTCAAAGGCAAACTTTCAAAATTTACAAATTATGGAAAAATGGGGAAAGAATAGATGCATGAATGATTGCTGGCATGTTTAAGAATGAAATGCTTTTGAAACAGGTTGCTGTGTTTATGGTTGGCTCATTTTACCTTCTTTACCACCTTCTTAATTTAGATATCCCCCAAGCCAAAGAAGAATAGGAGAGGGAATCCACTTCTGTCATGTTATTTTACTGCCAAATCCATACTGTAATTTATTTTCCACAAGCTGTTTTCCAAATGTCATGAGATTAGAAGGGTGTTTGTTTTTACTCAATTTTAAGTGTTTTTGCATATGAGAAATGAACTGGATTCTGTGTGTGCATATCTGCTGTATCTTCAACGGAAAAGACAGCAAAAATAGCTTGCCAATCAACAGGTTTAAAACCTAATAGAAATGTTTTCAGTGTAGCGCTATACTTTTGTGCAGGGTTGCAAAAGCATGTTTACTTATCTCTATTTCTTCATTCCTTTTCATTTCCGTATGAAAAATAGTTTGCTTTGATCTTTTTTTTATTTATGTGTGCATTAAATCAAGAAAGTACATGATACAATTTATACATTTTGGAACCGATAAAATACTGTTATCAACTCAAAACAATGCTCATATATCGTCATAGCTATCTATCAGCAAATAGATTATAATCTATAAAAATATACAAAGATTATATATTATTCTTGAAGTGGTATCTTTTACAGGGCTGGTTTTGTTTTTCACCCCGCAAACTTTTTCACTGTCTATCTTTCTTTAACAAAATATGTTCTTTTGAATAGGAGAACTAAAGAAATTATTTTGCTTAAATAGGACATCTTGTTTCATTAAAGAAACTAATTTCATTTTCCTTCTCAGAAGTTTCAAC
>NW_027531384.1:141802-143208 GCF_008692635.1 Crocuta crocuta | reverse complement strand
AATTCAGAAAGAAAAAAAGGATTTTCCTGCCTTATATTTAATTTTCTTATTTTAATTATATTTTTCCAATTTAGGAAATTTACATTTAAGCTGTGCTTGCACAGCATAAAGTTGAAAAATTAGTTGAAATTATCTAATGGATTTGCATTTAAATAGACAATCTAAGAAAAAAGTCAGATCTTAATGTTCCCTATCAGGAAGGCATTTTAGCTTTTACCAAATTGTGATTTCCACACAGAAATCTGGGCAGTTGAGGAAATGAAATAAGGCAAGAAGACACTAGCAGAAACATTGGGAAAATATCGCATTAGAAGTTTTGGTACTCACTCCTCACAAAAAACATTCTATAGTCCCTGAAGTTCATGGCAAATATACATTAGGAATTTTGAAATCCATTATTTCTACTTCATTTTCTGTATTGGTATTTATCAGTGGTTCAAATTCAACCTCTCTTCTTTGAATTCCAAACTTATTAACAAGTACTTTTTTCTGCCTTATCTTCTGTGAAACTGGTGTCTACCAAGGCCCACTGCCTATGGTTGTGGAGAGTGCTTACTGCAGAGTGGCCATATCCATATACCTTAGGGCTCGGTGGCATCCACCTGGATTCACACACAGGTGTTGTGTGGGCCAGCAGCCTTCTGTCTCTGTCTCACAGATAATAGCTTCCTCTGCAACCTGCCTTCTTGACTGGATGAGGCTTCCTGCCTCATGGTTACTTATGCAAAAACATTTCAGAAATCTGAAGATCTCAAATTTGCCTCCAAATAGGGAGCACAAATGTCAGGTTAAAACCTCCTCCAAGAGCAGCAGAAAGAAGGTAAAGATTAGCATTCATGCAAATCGCGAGTCAACTGGAGGCCAGACACTGAGAAATTCCTTATCTGAACATTTCCATTAATTGATTAAATAGATATTATATTCATCAGCTGAGAGTGAATGAAAATGAGTAGAATGAGACATTAAGGACAGCCAACAAATGGTGAACTTGCTGAGATGGAGATAGCATAAGCATATAATTTATCTTCCAATATGGGGCATTTTTAATGATATGTTAGTTTCCTGTTGTAACAAAAACTATACACTTGGTTTGCTTAAAAACAAAAAAACCAGAAACGTGTGATCTGGCAGACCCAGAGGCCAACAGTCCTATATTAGTTTCACTGGGCTGAAATCAAAGTGTTGGCAGAGCCATGCTCCTTTCTCTCCATAGTCTTTAATGAAGAATCTGTTCCCTGCCTCTTCCAGCTTCTGGTGTTTGTCAACTTTCCTTGTAATGTGTCTGCATAACTCCATTCCCTGCCTCTGCGGTCACATCACCTTCTCCTCCTTTGTGTTTTCCAATTTTCCTCTGCCTCTATCTCATAAAGATACATGTGATTGCATTTAGGGCTCACCCTCATAAT
>NW_027531384.1:140835-141674 GCF_008692635.1 Crocuta crocuta | reverse complement strand
ACTACAGAAGTGAAAATCTTTTTTTTTTTTTTTTCTTTCCAAAGATGGTAGCATTTACAGGTCACAGGTATTATAATATGGATGGATATCCTGGAGAAGGGGGCATTATTCAGCCTACCATGGAAGGTAAAAGAGAGCACTGTGGATAATTACATAGCAGCAACAGAGGCAAACGGGGATTGTTCCAGGCAAACCAGAATACTGCCACCAAAGTGTTTTCACTTTTCTTCCAAGAATTTTATTTTTAATTAAATTTAATTTAATTAATTTAATTAAATTGCATGGTATGTATGTATATGTTTATACACACACCCAAACACACACAGTGTGTATGTGTGTAGTGTAAGCCCTGACAGTTGGTTTTCTCCTTTTTATGTAATGCAAGTGCCTGACTTAAGCTTTGGTCGCAGGGGCATCCACTTCACCAACAGTTATCTTGAATAAACACATTGTCAGTCAGTCACATGACCAAATAAAGAGCCAGGCCACCCACCCCAAGCTTTAAATTCCCACTCTTACGTGTCAAATTCACCAGTAAAGAGTAAGCCTGTGAGGGGGGCCTGGGTGGCTTAGTCNTCTCTATTTCCTGGTACAGAGCTCTTAAAGTCCTGGGAATTTCCTAGAAAGAGCACTAGGAACATTTTTTAATTATTTGGTCCTTAACTCCAGTTCCTGACACAGAACTCCCAACCCCCCTAGAATTTCCTGGGTGATGGGAGTGTTCTTTTTTTCCAGTGAGGTAATTTTTGGTGGGCTCCTGGATAGTTTCAGGATGCGAGCTGGTAGCCAGAAAGATCAAGCCATGATTGGAAGCTTAGAACTTTCAGTGCTACTCCCCA
>NW_027531384.1:138452-140810 GCF_008692635.1 Crocuta crocuta | reverse complement strand
ACTCCTCAGCCTCAGACAGGGAGAGGGGCTGGAGATTGAGTTAACGACTGGATCATGTCTCCATAGTCCATGGTGAAGCCTCCATAAAAATCCCAAAAATATGGGGCTCAAGGGGCTTCCAGGTTGGTGAGCACATATACACGCTGGGAGGGTGGCATAGTCCACCTTAACAGTGACAGGAGCCCCTATGCTTGGGATCCTTCCAGACCTTGCCCTGTGTTTTTCTTCATCTGACTGTTGATTTGAATCCTTTAAAATATCCCTTGTAATAAATCAGCAATAGTAAGTAAACTGTTCACCTGGGTTCTGTGAGCCATTATAGCGAATTATCAAACCTGAGTAGAGGGTCATGGGAACCTCTGATTTGTCAGATAGTAGTTACAGGTAACCTGGGGACCTACTACTCCAAACTGGCATGTGAAGGCAGGGAGCAGTCTCGCGGGACTAAGCCCTTAACCTGTAGTGTCTTTTCTAACCCCAGTTAATATCATGATTGAATTGAATAGTGGGACATTTGTCTGGTGTTAGTCAATCAGTGTGGGAAAAACCCCACACATCCAGTGTCAGAAATGCTGTATGTGAGGAAACTGTGTTTTCCCCTAGACACCTACTTTTACAGCTATTTCTTGATTTTTCAGTTTTAGCAGGTACTCTCAACATTCAACTCATTAGTTGGTTATGCTCGTCAATCTCTATTTGTTTTTCTAGATCCAATCTTTGTCTCTCTCTGCTCTGTACTGTGTGCTGACAGGATGACCTCTATGGACTGGATCACCAGAGGCCACTTGGGCTTTAGTTTATAATTGCATTTTGCCAGTGACAGGTATTGGAAGGCGATCTAAGTAAGGTTAGGAGCAGAGGGAGGTCAGGTGTCTATTCCCACTTCCAGATGATCCTTCTGTGCCAGACAACAGTTTAAGAGTAGTCAGGTTCCCCTACCTATGGCCAAAACTTCTGTCGGGGGCTCTTTCCCAGAGTTACAGATTTTGTCAGTTCCAGTATTACTGGTCTCTCCCTTGCCTTCTTTTGTAAGGCTGCGAATAGCTTCACACTATTGTCAGTCTCTGGGTGCATCACCATTCTATTGAGTTCTTTAATCTTTTTCTCAACTCTGTAAATAGTCCTTTGATTAAATTTTCTTCAACTATCTTTTGAATAATCCGTTTTCTGCAGAAACCAGGACTAAAAAATGTTTATCTCCCATATTTCTGATTCACACACCCTTCTCTTCACATTCATTCAGTATAATTGTTCACTCGCTAGAATATAACTAGAGGGTTGTCCAGGTGGCTAATTTGGCTAAGTGTCCAACTCTTGATCAGGTCATGATCTCAGGGTTTGTGAGATCAAGCCCCACGTTGGGCTCTATGCTGACAGTGTGGAGCTTGCTTGGGATTCTCGCTCTACCCCTCTCTCTGTTCTTTCCCTGCTCTCTCTCTCTCTCTCTCTCTCTCACTCTCTCAAATAAAATAAATGGACATTTTTAAAAAGACTATAACTAGAAAAAATAGGACTTAACAAAAATACTTTAAAGAAGTATTTAAACAGAAGGAGTTTAATTCAGGAAATCAGCTACTTAATTGATAGAAATATTGGGAACCCAAAACTGAAGGGAGTTGGGGTGACACAGACATTAGTATCAGCCAGGAAACAATTACTACCTCAAGGCTAGAGGGAGAAACTTAGGGCTCAAGATAACCTGGTAAATGTTGGAGCCATGGCAAGACTGTTTGGAAGGCAAGACTGTACTGGAACAAAGAAGGGGATGCAGACATTGCCAGAGAAGCCAGCTGATGCATAGAGGCAGGAGAAGAAGCCTGGATTTTCCTTACCTCCTGCCATCCAGTCTCCCTTAAGTGCCTCCCACTGGCTAAAACCTAATGGAAGCCAGAGAACAAAAAACTTGGAATTGTAATTTTCTGGAGTCATACCTCTGAGATATAAAAAAGTTGTCGCAGGGAAATTCTGGGGCATTTTCACTCTTTCATGTAGGCTACTATTCAGTCTGGGCTTTAGCTAACTGTTAGATCTGCTTCTAGCTGCTTCACTTTCCTTATTAAATGCTCAATCTCAGGTAAGCTTACCTATCTTGATCAATTTTACCTCATTTAGCCTTATGTTCTATTCTTCTTGGCCTAGCAAACCTAAAATCCATTTCCATTATACCTCTTGATTTCTTGCTTACACAAATTAGCAAGGATTTGCAATTACATTGGCTATAAGTGCTATCTCCTCCCAAGATCTTGAAATTCTTCCCTAGATCATGCCAGAATCTGCCTCTTCAAAGGCAATATGAGTGGAATGGTTTGTTCTTGATGTGTTGCCTTTCATTTTTCAAGGCATCTGAGTTTGTAAATT
>NW_027531384.1:133737-138387 GCF_008692635.1 Crocuta crocuta | reverse complement strand
AGTGAAGTATTACTCAGCAAAAATAAATAAATAAATAGTAAATTAATTAATTAAAATAAATTAATCTGTAAGCAATTATGTTTTGTGAAAGACAAAAAAGCTTTATTATTTAATATATTGTATTATTATTTTATTATTATATTAGCTATTATATAAAATTCCAGAAAGTGCAAATTAAAATACTGTGAAATAAAACAAATGAATGGTTGAATGAGAATGAGGGATTTGGGAGGGGCAAAAGGAAGAGATTATGAAAGGGCAGGAGGAAGCTTNATAAACTAATAAAGCTATTAAAAGAAAAGATGCTTCCACATAAAATTCTGGATCTCCCATTTCTCTTGGTAAATCAACCAACCCTATATTGACTCAACTATTTCCCACTTCTCATGTCTTGGTAGGGTCAGCCCTGCCTCGGTGACAGTAGCAACTGGAAAGCAAATAATACCATGTCCACGTAAATACTGGCTCCATCACAACACCTCTTCCTTGCCCTGGGGCACCTACCTATGCAGTGATGGCCTAAGGTTTACAGCCCAGGGAAGTATAGGAATCCAGAAAACCTTTAGATTATTTGCTCTGACACTGACCTCTGCCGGAGGAGATAGAGATGTCTGTAGGTCCTAAGAATTTCTGTACACCTTTCTTTAATCCAGAGATATAGTCACATGAAATTCGTGTATGCTCTTCAGAATAGACACAAAACCTCTAACTTGCCAGAAACTCCACCACTCCCTAATTAATGTTTCTATACTATGCTTTTTTAATCTTAAAGATACACTTTTTAAATTAAATTTAATTTTTAAAAGATTTATTTTCTCTAAATAAATTATAATCAAACCTTCAATAGATAAATTATCATCAAACCTATTTTAGGATATCTAGGGGCGCCTGGGTGGCTCAGTTGGTTAAGCATCCGACTTTGGCTCAGGTCATGATCTCATGGTTCCTGAGCTCAGACTTTGGAGCCTGCTTCGGATTCTGTGCCTCCCTCTGTCGCTGCCCCTCCCCTACTTGTATTTCTCTCTCTCTCTCTCTCTCTCTGAAATATAAGTAAATAAACATTTAAGAAAGGATCTCTAAATAAAACAATATTTACCAGACTTAGCGTTACTAAATGTTAATGCTTAAAAGTTTGGAAAGTAGTAAAACAAAACTTGTATCTTTACCCTTAATAAATCTGAATGTCAGGAAAAATGACAATGTTCTATGCATCAGAAAAAGAATTATTATCAATTCTGTTTCCCACTTAGCCTCTGAAGGTGTTTTCTGCCTACTGTATGTTTGTACTTCTCAGGGGCTGTAACTTCTGGGTAGGTCTCGGGAGACAGCTGTACCTCAACAGTGTTGGGGAATGTGAGACATCCCTAGGCAAAAGGAACTTAAGACATGTTGTTCCTGAAAACACTGGAGGTTGTCATACCACTTATCCCTTCATCAGGGTGAGGTTAGGGCTCACACGAGATCCTTACATCTAGGTCATAAGATCAGTCCCACAAGGCTGAACAGTTTTTCATAAGAAGGCTTAGGCAGCATTGGCAATTAGACCAAATTAGACTGAGAGCTGTTCTCTGCTGTCCTGCCATCTCTGATACACATAAAGTTTGGGGCCCAAACAAAATGTGTTCTTCTCTTTGGGCTGGCAAAGCCCATATCTCGCTCTCTTTTTTTGAAAAAAATTTGGTGACATATTATACTTAGCCGAATGTACCCCAAATATTATCATTTTAACATATGGTCAATATAAAGCTTTTAAGATGTTTTACATTCTTTCTCACTCTCTCTTTTTTTTCGTATTATGTTTTAGAGATCCAGTGTGCATTTTGTACTTAGAGCATATCTCAGCTCAGACCAGCCACATTTCAAATGCTCAGTAGTCATATGTGACCAGTGCCTACTGTATTGGACAGCATTAACTCTATTTAGCACACAGTCCTAGTTTTCTTCCAGACTATGGAAAGCAATCAACACCCTTGTATACAGGTGTGAAGGGAAGAAATGAGCTCAGTGAGTCATGACCTGTTTCTTGAAAGCCCATTTCTTTTCTCAATCAGCCCCACACAGTGAACAGAACAGAATAAAGTCTTTAACAATAAGTCTATTTCATTGCATAAATCAGATCAGTGTGGGGCAGGCAGTTCCAAGGCTGGGTGATTTGGAGGCTGGGGAAATCCCTCTCAGCTGTGTCATGCAGAGTCAATACTGTCCATGGAAAACAAAAACTTCTGAAAACCTGCAGCAGATTCCAGCTCAGATCTTTTTGGTCGGTGCAGGAACATGTCCACACTGAAGCCATCCATGGGTAGGAAATGACGATCCCTAAATGGGTTCATATCACTCATGAGTTCCTCCAGGAAATAGGAGAGAGGTTGGAGGTGTGCCTTACCTGAGTACACTGGCTTGACAGACACACAGGGTGGGTCCCTGACTGCTGGCAGCAGTGCAATGCCCTCTGCAACAGATACAGGTGATGGCATAGCTTAGGCCAAGTGAAAACCCTGGGAAGATTCAAAACATGTAAAAGTAACTCCTGAAACCTTTCCACATACCTGGCACCTGTAGTTCTGTTCCGAGCATGGATATTTAGATATATGAAGTTCAGCTTCAGGTCGTCAACCTCATCTCAAAGGCTACTTTCAAAGCTTTTCTCTTTTGTGAGTCATGCTGTATGGAGCAAGGAGAAAGCATGTTCTCCGATCTCTTAAGGCCTCTCTTTAGTGTGAAGTTTCTGGTGCTAAGTGAACTTGAAAGATGTAGCTAATGGGTCACCAAAAACTCATACACACATGAGGCCTTTCTTTGGTATGAACTTTTATGTGCCAGGCCAGGGGGGAATGTTTTCTGTAGATGTCCCTAGATTGGCTGAACACATAAGCCCTTGCTCTGGTGTTAAGCCTCCGGTGTGTAATGAGGTTGGAATTCTTGCCAGAGAATTTTCCACATTCACTTCATCCACAGGCCTTGCTGTGGTGTGAACTTTCTGGTGTTGAATAAGGTGGGGATGACTGATGTAGGCTTTCCCACATTCACCACACACGTAGGGCCTTTGTCCACTGTGAATTCTCTTATGTACTTTAACATAGGAACTGTGGCTAAAGAATTTCCCACATACATCACACTCATAAGATCTTTCCCCAGTGTGGCTTTTCTGGTGCTCAGCAAGTGCATCTTTTCGGAGAAAGGCTTTCCCACATCTGCTGCACACGAAAGACTTTTCTCCTCTGTGAATTTTCTGGTGCTGATTAAGAGTGTCTTTGCGGCCAAAGGCCTTCCCACATTCACTGCACTCAAAGGGTTTTGATCTAGTATGAATTCTCTGATGCTGAACAAGATGGGATTTTCTGATAAAACATTTGCCACATTCAGCACACTCATGTCTTGATCCCATGTGAGCACTCTGGTGTGCTTGGAGGCTGGAGTTGTAGACAAAACATTTCTCACAATCATTGCACTCATGAAGCTTTCCTCTCCCGTGGGTATTCTGGTGCTGACCACATTTGTCTTTGTTGTTGAAAGCTTCCCCACGTTCAGTGCACTCACAATCTTGTCCAGTGTGAATGACTTCCTCACGTTTGGTGCTAACGCATAGTTGCATCTCATCTTGAGTGAGATGGTGCTGGACACATCCAGAGCTAGCCAAGGAGTAGCTAGCTTCCCTGTAAGTGAAAGCCTTTGGCATGTAGCTTCTGCACCTCTTCACAGAGGAGGCCTGGTCTTTTTCCATTCTAGGGGATGCCTCTCCACCCTGTGGCCTCGGGATTTGGTCAATATTTACAGTTACCCAGAAGGTTCTTCCACATGACTTACAGGGGTATGCCTGATGCCCATAACACGTTCTCTGCTGGCCAGCCAGGCACAAGATGTCTTTCAAGATTGGGTCACACATGTCACATGGGTGGCTCTTTTGGTAGTAAGGATCCACCATGAGAGTTCTCACCTGTGACTGTCTTATAAAATCACCCTGCCCAGACGATGCATCTTTATTTCTTGCTCTATGAAAAGGGCCAGGGCTCCCCTGGACCATCCCTGCCCTGGCTGGAGCTATGGCTACATTTTCAGGAACTGGGGGCTCCCACACTGGCTGTGATTGGGGAAATAAATGGTATCTGGAAATTGGAAGTCCCAGTGAGGTTACCAGTAGGAAGTTCTCCAGAATCACATGACAGTATAGGCGTTTCTGACCTTCATCAAGTAGGTCCCACTCCTCTCGGGAGAAGTATACGCACACATCCTCAAAGGTTACAATATTGCGAACCATCTCTCCGGCAGGCTCCGCCATTGCTATAGTAACAAGGCCCTGAGAGGCTGCGCCGCGGCCGGTTCACTTCAGCGGACGCACCTCAGCGGGTACGAGAAAACACGACGCACAAGATTGTCCACACCACGCTCAGGGACACCAAATCGTCACACAAAACTAAAGCTGGGTTTCCTATAAAGCACTGAGGCAGGTCCTAACTTCGAAAAATGCTTCTGCTCAGCTGTGCGAGTAACAGTCGCGAAACAGCCTCAGCCTAGAGCTTCCAGCTGGGTTTCTCAGATGACCCGGAACTAAAAAGCACGTTCCACTGCAGCGAGGAAAAGTCCTGCCTGGAGGTCACATTATTATGTGTTTATTTATTTATTAGGGAAGAAGGGATTGCTTTCTTAAATTGC
>NW_027531384.1:127857-133592 GCF_008692635.1 Crocuta crocuta | reverse complement strand
TAAATTGCAGACAGGAAAGGAGGTTTTATTTGCCAAAGGTGACTCCAGGTAATTTTAAAGTTCATAGTTTCCCCTTTATTCATATTCATCCAAATGTCTCCGTGCCAAATTTCATAGTCCTGAATTAGTTGTTGTTGTTGTTGTTTTTTAATGTCTCTTTGTTGCTATACAGGGTAGCTATTAATTGTTTTTTTCCGTGTTGATCTTGTATTTGGGCACTGTTGAATTTCCACTTTAGTTCTAATTGTTTGTCGGTTATCTTGGATTGATTATATAAATTATCATATCTGCTGAAAATATTTTATTTCATATTTTCCAACTTCTACTTTCTTTCTCCACTTATTTTTTCTCTCATCTTTTTCAGTGGGTAGAATCTTTAGGACAAGTTAAGGATTAGTAATGGTGATAAGAGATGACGTCTTTAATTTCTGAATTTAATGTAAAATATTCTAGACTTTGCATCTTATACAGTACATGTTATTTGCTATATGTATCTGGTAGATACATTTATGAAAGGTGGTTGCCAAGATTTTTTTTTATCATGAATGATTGCTAGATATCATTTAATGGCATATTGATATATATTAACTTGATTATGTTTTTTCTCATTTAGATAGCTTATTTTGGTGAATTAACTTTGTTGGTAACTTTTCTTAAATTGTGCTGCCCTTGCAATTTGGAGATTAAATCATTGTTCATGATATCATTACAATGAAGTGTTGATTGTGATTTGCTGATACTCTGTTTGGATTTTGCTTCGGAGTTTATAAGTATGATTAATATATGTTTTTGCTTTGTTGTGCTTTTCTGTCTTGGGGGACACAGATATTACTAAGCTCAGAAAATGAGAAATTGCCCATTTTCTATTCTATATATCAGTTTTTCTCTTTACAATTCAGAATAGCTTTTTAAAATAAGTTCAGNTGGTTTATATTTCCCTAGAAGTTTTTCATGTTATATAGATTTTCATATTTATTTCTATTATGTTGATCACTGTCTTTTGTTTACCTTTATTTAGTCTTTTCTTCCAGTTTTATTTAGGCATAATTATGAATAAGATTATATATCTTTAAAGTATACAATGTGATGATATTATATATGTATATATTATGAAATGATTACCACTTAATCAAGTTCATTAACACACTGTTCACCTTATATAGTTACTTTTCTTTCCTGCATGCGCATGGAAAAATGCTTAGGCTCTCTATTCTTAGCAAATTTCAAGTCTACTGTATAGTTTATTAAGTATAGTCAGTATGGTGTACATTAGGTCCCAGAACTTCTTTATCTTTTTTTGTTTCATTGCAAGTTTTTATTTAAATTCCAGTTAGTTAACATATAGTGTAATATTAACTTTAAGAGTAGAATTTAGTGATTCATCACTTACATATAACACCTAGTGCTCATCACAATTAGTGCCTTCCTTAATATCCCTGACCTATTTAACTAGTCCCCCCTCTCCAGCGACCCTCAGTTTGTTCTCTACAGTTAAGAGTCTGTTTTATGATTTGCCTCTCTCTCTTTTTACCTCTATGTTCATCTGTTTCATTTCTTAAATTCCACACAAGTGAAATCATATGGTGTTTAGCTTTCTCTGACTTATTTTGCTTAGCATAATACATTCTAGCTCCATCCATGTTGTTTCAAATGACAAGATTTCATTCTTTTTGAAGGCTGAGTAATATTCCATTGCATGAATATATCTATATGTGATATATATATATATATATATATATATCACATCTTCTTTATCCATCATCAATTGACGGACATTTGGGCTCTTTCCATAATTTGGCTATTGTTGATGATGATGCTATAAATATTGAGATACATATGTCCCTTTCCCTTGGGGCATATTTCTATTTTTAACTTTTTGAGGACCCTCCACACTATTTTCCAGAGTAGCTGCACCAGTTTGCATTCCCACCAGCAGTATAAGAGGGTTCCCCTTTCTCCTCATCCTTGCCAACATGTGTTGTTTCCTGTCCTTTCTGACAGGTGTGAGGTGATATCTCATTGTAGTTTTGTTTTGTATTGCCCTGATGATAAGTGATGTTGAGCATCTTTTCACATGTCTGTTAGCCACTTGCATGTCTTCCTTGAGAAAATGTCTATTCATGGCTTCTGCCCATTTCTTCACTGGATTATTTGTTTTATGGGTGTTGAGTTTGGTAAGTTCTTTATAGATTTTGGACACTAAACTTCTATCTGATATGTCACTTGCAAATAACTTCTCCCGNTCATTATGTTTATCTTTGATGTGCAGAAGCTTTTATCTTGATGAAATCCCAATCATTCATTTTTGCTTTTGTTTCCCTTGCTTCCAGAGACATATCTAGAAATAAGTTGCTGTGGCTGATGTCAAGGAGGTTACTGCCTGTGTTCCCCTCGAGGATTTTGATGGTTTACTACCTCACATTTAGGTCTTTCATACATTTTGAATCTATTTGTGTGTATGGTGTTAGAAAGTGGAAAGATATGGAACACTTCACAAATTTGCATGTTATCTTTGCACAGGGGCCACACTAATCTCTGTACTGATCCAATTTTAGTATAAGTGCTGTCAACGTGAGCACGAGTATTTATTCACCATATAACTGAAAGCTTAACCCTTTCTTTGATTAGCATCTCCCATTTCCCCCACTAGCTAGCCTGAGGTGATCACCAGTCTACTGTTTCTATGAGTTTGACTTTGGTTTGGTTTTGTTTAGATTCCACATGTGGTTAAGTACATACAGTATTTATCTTTCTGTGTCTAGCTTATTTCATTTAGTGTTAAGTATTCCAGGTTCATCCATATTGTCACACCTGGCAGGATTTCCTTCTTTTTTATGGCTGAATACTATTCCATTATATATACACACACCACCTTCTCTTTAGCCATTCATCCACTGATGAACATTTAGATTGTTCCCGTATTTTGGCTATTGTGAGTTGTGTTGCAATGAACGTGGGAGTGCAAAAATCTTTGCAAAATACTGATTTAGTTTCTTTTGGATATATGCCCAAAAGTAGGATTGCTGGGACTAATGTATGGTATTTAATCTTAAGTGATAAGTTACTTAATAATTAGTTACCCATTTTTTCATTGATGATGTTGTTTATTCACATCTTCATTCTCTTTCAAAATAAAATCACACTGGCTAATTTTATCATTTTTATTATTCTTTTTAAAAAAATTATGTATCTGTTGATTGACTCTATGAAGCTTTTTATTATTTTGTTTAAAATGATTATTTTTTTATATTTAGAGTGTTTTATTTTCTTGTTATTTTTCTACCTTCTTGCAATAAATTCTTAATTCATTTACTTTCAGGCCTTGTAGTGCTCTTATAAGTGCAGTTGGGGCTATACATCTCCTTTTTGTTACTGCTTTAGCAAAACACTCAGGTGTGAAATGTAGTATGGTTTATTATGTTTTCCTTTTTACAAAAAAAAATTTTAATGTACATTTGATTTACCCTTTTTCCTATAAATTATTCAAAATTGAACATTTATCTTGGAGCTATTTGGGTTAGTGTGCTTTTTCACGTTGATTTTTCTAATATTATTTTACTTTTTTTTGTTTGCAACTCTTGTATGATAGTTTTGGGTAAACTTGAAACTTTATTTTTGCTTTTATTAATATTTGTGTACATTTCTACAAATGCTTGAAAATGAATTTTATTTCCCTCATCTGGTGCATATATAATGGATGTACTAGCCTAAGGTTAATGTTGGGTTTACTGCATCCTTCACCCAATTCTTTGAATTCATGGTTTCTGAGACACGTGTGCTATCTTTTTCCACCTGGAATTACTCCTTATAGTTCTAAATTTTGCCCAATAAAACTTATAATGGAAGGTTTTATTTAAGGCTGCCTCATCTATCATGGAGTTTGTTTTAAATCTTCATCATTTACCAAGAGTACAAAGCTGTAATCATCAAGACAGTATGGTATTGGCACAAAAAGCAGACACATAGACCAATGGAACAGAATAGAGAACTCGGAATTGGACCCACAAATGTATGGCCAATTAATCTTTGACAAAGCAGGAAAGAGTATCCAATGGAAAAAAGAGAGCCTCTTTAACAGATGGTGCTGGGAGAACTGGACAGCAACATGCAGAAGAATGAAACTGGATCACTATCTCACACCATACACAAAAATAAACTCAAAATGGATAAAGGACCTGAAAGTGAGACAGGAAACTATCAAAACCCTAGAGGAGAAAGCAGGAAACAACCTCCTGGACCTCCACTGCAGCCATTTCTTACTTGACACATCCCCAACGGCAAGGGAATCAAGAGCAAAAATGAACTATTGGGACCTCATCAAGATTGAAAGCTTCTGCACGGCAAAGGAAACAATCAACAAAACTAATAGGCAACCAACAGAGTGGGAAAAGATAGTTGCAAATGATATATCAGATAAAGGGCTAGTATCCAAAACCTATAAGGAACTCACCAAACTCCACACCCGAAAAACAAACAATCCAGTGAAGTAATGGGTAGAAGACATGAACAGACACTTCTCCAAAGAGGACACCCAGATGGCCAACAGACACATGAAACGATACTCAGTGTCCCTTATCATCAGGGAAATACCAATCAAAACCACACTGAGATACCACCTCACGCCAGTCAGAGTGGCTGAAATGAGTAAATCAGGAGATTCTATATGCTGGCGAGGATGTGGAGAAACAGGCACCTTCCTACACTGTTGGTGGGAATGTGAACTGGTGCAGCCCCTCTGGAAAACAGTGTGGAGGTTCCTCAGAAAATTAACCATAGAACTTCCCTATGACCCAGCAATAGCACTGCTAGGAATTTACCCAAGGGATACAGGAATGCTGATGCATAGGAGCACATGTACCCTAATGTTCATAGCAGCACTTTCAACAATAGCCAAATCATGGAAGGGGCCTAAGTGTCCATCAACTGTGGATCAAGAAGATGTGGTTTATCTATACAATGGAATACTACTTGGCAATGAGAAAGAATGAAATCTGGCCATGTGTAGCAACATGGATGGAACTTGAGGGTGTTATGCTGAGCGAAATACGTCAGACAGAGAAAGACAGATATGTCTGCACATATAGGTGGATTAGGAGGAACTTAACAGAGGACCATGGGGGAGAAGAAGGGGAAAAATAGTTGGGGAGAGGGAGGGAAGCAAACCATGAGAGACTCTTGAATACTGAGAACAAACTGAAGGCTGATGGGGGGGGGGAGAGGAAAAGGGGGTGATGGGCATGGAGGAGGGCACTTGTGGGGATCAGCACTGGGTGTTATATGGAATCCAACTTGACAATAAACTATGACCAAAAAAAAAAAGAGTAAAATAACTAAATGGACCCTTAGCCTGGTAGTTTTTATTAGTTTCTGTTCCTGCCTACTATTCATCCCAGATTGGGTCCTTATATCCTAATTTCAATTCCTCACAGACCTTTCCCCCTCTTCACACTTCCTCTGTCACTAGTCTCCCCCAAATCAGGGAATTTTTTTTCACTTTGGGAAAATGGAAAGGCAATAGGGAAACTATTTAATTTTTCTCCTGATCATAACATCTCCTAAATATATTGACTCTGAGTAAAAATTATTTGTATTCCTATGAACCTAGATGTTTGAAATTATAAAGACAAAATTTGATTATTTTTAGGTACTCTTCTTTTCATGTCTTTGGAGTCATGACAAATGGCCATCTGGCTTAATAAGTTACAAAAGGTAGAAGGGAACATCCAGAAAGAGGG
>NW_027531384.1:126567-127827 GCF_008692635.1 Crocuta crocuta | reverse complement strand
AGCAACTTTGTTTAATTCTTCTTAAATATCATTTCTTTCCTGATGCTGATTGCACTCTGGTTTTTTTTATGACCTGCCCTCTCCTTTCATTCTTTCCTCCTGCTACAACCCACAAAATCAGACACTTTGAAGAATAAAAAACTTTATGACCTTTATCAAGATGAAGGAGATTCACCACACTGATCACTGAGCAGAAGAAATTGTAAAATGGAACTTTTAATATTTTAAAGCCATTTGGAATACAGTTTGCATGAGTGATTCTGTACAATGTACAAATCGGTGGAGAGATGATGACCCTGGAGAATTTGCACTGACAGCCTTGGGAGGAAGACATGCGGGAATAACTTTTAATTGCATATTTAAGTGACCCTGTAGGAAAATGAATCTCTTATTTGGTACTGAGTACAATTACATAATGATTTGAAAATATTATTATCCAAAAAAGTTACTCAGACTAATTTATGGTATTATTAGAATCATATAATGTCTAAGTCTGCATTCTTTTAACAGTGCTAAGACAATCATCATCCTGCCTTATAGCAGAGGTATAGAAAGTAGTTAGGAGATAAATTAAAGCATACCTTTTGCCAGTATTTTTAGTAATTTGTGATAAATAACTTTATGAAAGAGTCTCTGAAAAATGTTTAGATGTGATTTGAAACTATCAGATTTATAGTTAGTACAGCTAAGATGTGTAATTTTAAGGTGGCTTTTTTCCCCAGCCAATTAAGTATTAACACAATTTACAAGTTAGTAAAATCAGTACGTTTTCCAAATATGTTTTTACTTTGGATAGAGTTAAAGAGGTAGTTGTTTTAAAGAATGAATGTGTGTTTTTCCCAAGGTCATTTGTCCCAAGAGCACATCTTTTTGATAACATATTTAGAAAAAGGCATTGGCTCATGTCAAAATAGTACCCAGCTAAGGTCCTGTGTATAAGGGGAAATGGATAATTTTAGAAATTATAAGGTAAGAAATTCTCAGTGTTTAATATGAGATAAAGAGGGGTGCCTGGGTGGCTCAGTCAGTTAAGCGTCTAACTCTTGGTTTTGGCTCAGGTCATTATTTCACAGTTTGTGAGTTTGAGCCCAGCAACAGGCTCCACGCTGACAGTTGGGAGCCTGCTTGTGATTCTCTCTCTCTCTCCCTCTCTCTCTGTGCCCTTTTCCTGTTTGCTCTCTCTGTATCTCAAAATAAATAAATAAACTTCAAAAAAATTTAAAAACTAATATGAGAGAAAGGACAGCTATTTTCACACAC
>NW_027531384.1:120717-126561 GCF_008692635.1 Crocuta crocuta | reverse complement strand
CTGAGGATCTAGACCAGGTAGTCAGCTGCCATGATTTGGGGTTTTGCCAATGATTTGGGGCAAAAATAGAGAGCTCTAAGGACACAAAGGAACTGTGACCTACACCTCTGTTTAGGGTTACATGAGTTGCAGTGATATATAATATAAACCATGAAACATCTGACAATGCTTAATGCCACATCCCATCTGCTGCCATCTTAGGTGTATTAAAAGAAATAGTATCTAGTTCACAGAAGAGGAGAGTCCCATTACATTGATCAAAAACTACTTTTCTGAATTCATCCTAGGTGTAGCTCATGGGAAGTAACCCAGAGCAAGAACATAAGGAATGGAAACAGTATTCTTTGATTTTCTTAGCCAAGAGTATAGATTTCAGGGGATATCAGTTGTATTCTTTCCAAAATCTTAGAGCTTGTATGGAGAAGACAATTTGATTTAGTTTGTTCTGTTTTAGCAGAAAGTACTGAGGAGATTAGCTTACGAGGTATATATGTCCCAGTGGCACACTAAATCTTCATACCTGTATTGCAAACTCTGAGGTAGTATGGTAGATGATCAAGGCCCAATTTACCTATGGATTTTTGGCTGAAATTTATGGGCAGTCATTAAAGCCCTCTGATACTAGAAATGCAGTGTTGCATAAAGCAGGATGCGTAAAGCCTATGCTTTACATGTCAGGAAGAACAGTGCTCCCATTGTTGTAAGAGAAAGTAAAGACGTAAGTTCCCCTTTCCAATCTGGAGCCAGAGCAGGGACAGGACAAATAGGTGTGCAGGCCATAGTAGCACCATACTGAAGAGTTTGCCAGCCAGCATTTTGGGAGCTTCACTCATTTAGCACCAACAAGAAGGAAGAAACTGAACATCAAGCAGGAAGATAGCGGGCTAGAAACTAAGGATAAAATCAAAGAAGAAATAGTTACTGCCTCTAAACTATCCTACTAATGTGATGTAAAATGTGAAGTGTGAGGCTATATTTGTATGTATGTGCGTATCTGAGCATGAATTCTCAAGGTGATCTTTATATTCTGAAAATAATATGTATTAGGTTAATTTTGTTTTTTTTTTTAACACCAGTGTTTAATTTATTGAAGTCAGAAATGAAAACACTTGATTTTTCATAGGCTTTAAATTTCACTTTACAATATTATTATTTTACTATTTGCATTCTAGAAATTTAACAGTCACTTTTATTTTTTTTATTCTTTTTAAGTATTTATTTTGGGAGAGATAGAGAGCACATGCACTATCGGGGAGGAGCAGAGAGAATCCATGAGATCATAACCTGAGCTGAAATCAGGAGTGGGACGCTTAACCAACTGAGCCACCCAGGCACCCCTAACAACAATCACCTTTAAAAGGCCTTTGGAAAATACTTGGTCCCATTTAAAAACACTTTGGAACNTGGCTGGATGTGGTGGTGAAGTAGAGGGTAAAACAAATCATCTGGGTATAAATCTTCGCCTAATTCTACATCTATATGAGTGTGGATTGCCCGACAAGACTGACTACTGGGGGAGAGGTTACTGTGGCTACAGCCCAGGGTACAGAGGGTATAATTCTGGGGTCAGTGGTGGATGATGCGTTTCTCCACATTTACATTTAGCTGATGAGTAGAGTGCATGGGTCCTGGGTGCCTGTGCCCCACCTCTGCCCTCACCCTTGAGTCTGCTGCATACCTGTGCAGGAGGAAGTGCTAGTCCCATACTAGCCCCACTTCCAATGCCCGGGTGCCCCACACAGTTTCAGCCTGTCCCCTGGAAACAAACAGTGGCCTTTCTCCATTTCTGCCCGCCCCCTTTTCATGTGATTGCTGTACATTTTTTTTTAATTCACATATTCTTGTTCCTTTCCCCTCCAGCCTTCAACTTGTGATTTGTAACTTAACTTGTCTGCTTCTCAGAGGTATCCTCAGTTATTCTCATAGATGTCTTCAGAAAATGGTTATTTCATATGATTTTTCATGGCATTTATCCTAATCATTCTTCTATCACAGGGCAATATTAAAAAAAAAAACTTATACAGCAGCACTGGGTTCAGGACTTGTTAAAAGGAATCTTCATGCCCCAGGACCTCCTTCTTACACTTTCTTAATACCAAAGGGCTTTAAGGATGCTTCCTTAGTGTGAGGAGCATATTAAGGGCTGAAGGCTAATGCCATCGGGCTGGCTTTATTAATTGTAACTCAGGTTCATAATTTTGATATTTATGGTAGAACTTTCTAGCAATTAGAGGTTTTTTTCTTTTTATAAGCTTTACCTTTTTATTGTATGATGTCATATTTGAAAGTTTTACATTTCTCATATTAAAAAATAACTAAATATGGATTCAACAATGGTTTATTCAGTATAATACAATTCAATACAATGAGCTAAATGCAATGGCCCATGTACTAGAGAGGCAAGTAAGAGAAGAATCTTAGGCAACTTTGGAGGCTGGTGAAGACTCCACTGAGGTCAGTAGTAGTTTTTAACAGTGAATTAGCTTGCATAACAAAGTAGTGTTGGTGGGAAGGTTCCAGAAGGTGCCATATGAACATCACCTTTCAGGGTTGCTTTAGGGGGATTCCTTATTGATTTTAGAGCTGAACTAGATAAAAAGTAAGTGTTTTCCAACATCTTCTAGTGATTCTTTGATATTATTTTTAAAAATCGTAGATTTAATAAAAACAGAAAATGTCTAAGATCTTTGTGAGGCACTGATTTATATTGTAGGTTTTCACAGCAGCCTGATTTTCTTTTCATGTTAACGTTTACCAGAAGAAGAGTGCTTAAAAGTAGTATCTCTGTTGTTATCTGTTGTTAGAAAAAGCTATGTCCATTAAAATAGATATGTGTTTGGGCATTGAAAATTATTTCTAATTAGTAATAAGTTTCCCTTTAGTCTTCTGGTTAACAGTAAACACTATGTTGTACAATATATAATTTTGTCTACATTCTGAGAAATACCAGAAGTTAGATTCATGACTCTGATTCAGAAAATGTTGTCCTTAATCATTAACCTGATTCAACATAACTTCTGAGTAAACATATGTTGAAATACATACTGTATATTTTCTTGCTTTAGAGAAAGAAAGTTTAAATTTCATTTCTAATTTTATTAAACAATTGCTTTTTTAATCTTTGAGCTCTTTCATAAGAAATGTTTTCTCAATTTTTTTTCCATGGGGAGGGGAGGGAAGATTTTTTGTGTTACTCAGTTTTCTTGCATCTCATTTTGTTAAAGAAAGAGAAAAAAATCATCTTTGCTTCACACATTCATCAATTTGAGGGAAGGTTGTCGATTTGGGTGGGGAAAAAGTTCAAAGATGTCAGCTGAGGCAATTGCACTCAGGCCTCAGGGGTTTGAAAGAGGCAGTCAAACCCTCTAAGACTTTTAAAACTCAAAAGATACCCAAGATCTTTTACTATGTATACTTTATATTTTGAAACACATTTAATTTACAAAGCGTTTAAACTGAAAATCATTACTGGGTAGACTGAATGTGTCTAAATGCCCACTAAAAGAGAAAATTATGTAAATACTAAGCACTTTGGGGATATTCAAAGCCACTGAAAAATCTGATACTCATCTCTGGATATATACCTATTAAATGATCTCTATGCCCGCCAAGTTCTTTTTTTTCCACCAACTTACTTAGGCAGGTTTTGCAAAAATGTTCTGTTGTAAAGTTTATATTACTAAAAAAATGAAAACAAACAAAAATTATGACTGTGCAGCTCCTTAACAACACCTTCAGCATTTTCTGGCTGATTAGCCCGTTATAGGCAGAGCTGGTGATTCAGGTGAGGGCTGGTGGTTATATATGAGTTAAGAGAAGGATAAATGGTTTGTTGTCATCTATGCATGGGTCAGTGGCTTGTCACATAACTGCCATTTAGTATTTAGTGCCTCATGATGCTCAGTAAGGAAAATTGCATTAGAGATAATTAAGAAAACTTTTTTTCAGCTCTTGGATTACTTTTGCATTTTTTATATCCCAGTACTTCACATTTACGTGAAACAGCTGAGCGATTTTCAACACCTTCCCTTTCTGGAATGTGAGATGAGAGTTCTGCTCACTTAGTACCTCAGAAACACCCATTGCTTTTCCAGCATATTTCAAAGCTTTTTCTTTCCTAAATTGTGAGCCAGCAGTTACTAAGAATATGCTAGTCCGTCACTGTGGGCCAGAAGAAGATTAACTAAATGTGACCCTTCTCCACAAAAAGCATAAATAACTAGAGTTCAGGTGGTATCTCAAAAAAAAGGTCAAGTAGAAATTGCTTGATAGAGAAATTTCCTCCAGTTGGTGAGATTAGCAGAGACTTCTGTGCCTTTTAACTAGGCCTTGGACCTGGGCAAAGCCCTGACAGATGCATATGACCAAGAGTTGCTGTTGTTTTTTCTCTTTACTTCACCATCTTCTACTCTTTTGAATGCATGGTGTAAATCTTTGGTCCCTGTCTACTGTCTAAGTCCACTTGAAAAGCTATCTTCACATGATCAAATCCAGTGGTCCAATCTGAGTCCTCACCTTAACTGAACTCTCAATGGCATTTGACTTAATTCATTTGTCCTTCTTGAAACACTTTTTTTTCTTGGTTTATGGGGCACTGCACTGCTTTCTTGATTTCCCATGCCCTGATGGCCATTTGGTTCTGCTTCCTTTTTGCAACCTGCTTTTACATATCTCTACATTTTGGCATGCCCTAGAGCTAAGTGCTCAGACATCCATCCATACCATTTCATTTCAATAGGTCAAGTGTTCTTCAGTCTAGTTGCACATTAGAGGAGATTTAAAAATTCACCAATACCCTGGTTCCCCTGCAGATTTGTATTCATTTATTCTGGGGATGGGAGAGGGAGGAAGTATTTTATTTTAAAGCTTCCCCAGGGGATTGAAAGTGTGCCACGGTTGAGAATCTCTGAAGGGAGTGATCTCATCCAGTTAAATGACCAAAACAACAACAACAACAAACAAACCAAAAAACAACAAAAAAACCCCTGGTGATTCAAATGCAACTCTCCATCCTTGAGCTGTCCCTTGACCTCCAGACTCATAATTAAAGGATTGAGTAGACATTTCCAATTTGCTGTCTAATGCCCAGTTTCAAAGTTAGCAAGCCTAAAGTCAGCCTTTTGATTCCCCATCCAAATCTGCTCCTTGTCTGGTATTTCTTATCTCAGAAGATGGCACATGCCATAATTCACCCCCTTGCTTAGGGCCCAAATTTAGGAGTCATCCAGAATTCTTCTCATTCTTTCATTTCTCATATCCAATTATCAGTAAATCTCTTTGTTTCTGTCTTTCATATTAATGTAATTTTCTCATTCCTTACCGCCTTTATGTCAATTTCCCCAGCTTAAGCCGCGATCATCTCTTACTTGGACTGGTCCCATAGTCTCCTAACTCCTGTCCTATGTTCACTCTTTCCACCTCCCCCACAGTCTCTGTAAACCTGCAAAGTGATTTTTCTGAACAAGAAATAAAATCATGTCACTCTCCTGCTCTCCATCCTCCAAATATTTTTTGTTGCACTGAGAATGTATCCCGTATCTTTACTATAGTTTGTAGCCTTGAAGGATTGACTTCTGGTTACTCTGACTTTGTTTCTTACCTTCTTTTTTGAAACCTCTCAGTCAAGATGCCACCCTGGATTCCTTGCTATTCCTCTAACACTTCACACATGCTCCTGTCAAGGGCCATTATATCTCCTATTACACAGATCCCAGTATAATGTGTCTAACTGTCTCATATCATTCAGATTACTGTTTAAATGTCACTCCCATCAGAGAATGCTTCCAAGTACTAAATTTTAGGTAGGAAACTCTATCCCCTTACTTTTTTTAATTTTTCATGCCC
>NW_027531384.1:117088-120700 GCF_008692635.1 Crocuta crocuta | reverse complement strand
TTTTCATGCCAGACATTTTATTTTTTATTTATTTTTTAAGGAAAAAACTTTTAAATTTATTTTGAGAGAGAGAACAAATAGTGAGGGCAGAGAAAGAGGGAGAGTGAGAATCCTAAGCAGGCTCCACACTGTCAACACAGAGCCCTATGTGAGGCTTGAACCCATGAACCGTGAGATCACAAACCAAGCCAAAATCAAGAGTCAGACACTTAACAAACTGAGCCACCCAGGTGCCCCATAACTGACATTTTATTATATTCACTTCATTTCTATCTTCTCACTAGAATACAGGCTCCATCACTTGACGAATGGATCAAGAAGATGTGGTTTATCTATACAATGGAATACTACATGGCAAAGTAGTATTCTCATATTCTTCATGAGAAAGAATGAAATCAGGCATTTGTAGCAAAGTGGATGGAACTTGAGGGTGTTATGCTGAGTGAAACAAGTCAGGCAGAGAAAGACAGATAACATATGTTTTCACTTATAAGTGGAACAGGAGAAACTTAACAGAGGACCATGGGGGAGAAGAAGGAGAAAAAAATAGTTGGGGAGAGAGAGGGAGGCAAACCATGAGAGACTGTTGAATACTGAGAACAAACTGAGGGCTGATGGGGGTAGGGGAGAGGGGAAGGGGGCTGATGGGCATGGAGGAGGGCACTTGTTGGGATGAGCACTGGGTGTTATATGGAAACCAACTTGACAATAAACTATGAAAAAAATAAATAAAAGCAAATAAATAAATAGGCTCTATTTTTCTAAAGCAGTCTCAGGTTCACAGTAAAATTTAGTGAAAGGTATAGAGATTTGCCATATATGCCCTTCTCTTCTCCCCACAAATCCACATCCTCTCCTATTAACATCTGTCACCAGAGTGATAAATTTGTTAAAATTAATTAACTTAAACTGACACATCATTATCACTAAATGCCCATAGTATATGTTAGTGTTCCTTCTTGGTATAGTACATTTTATACATTTGGATAAATGTATAATGACATATATCTACCATTATAGTACTATACAGAGTAGCTGCCTGGCCCTAAAAGTCTTCTGCGCTCAGTCCATTCATCTGTTTCTCTCTCCTTAACAATCACTGATCTTTTTGCTGTTTCCATAGTTTTGTCTTATCCCAAAAGATATTTATTTGGAATCATAAAGTATGTAGCCTTTGCAGCTTGACTTATTTCACTTAATAATATGCACTTAAGGTTCCTCCATGTAGTTTCATGGTTTGATAGCTCATTTATTTTTAGTGTGGAGTAACATTCTATTACTGGATTTACCACAGTTATTTATGCATTTATTTACTAAAGGACATCTTTGTTGATTCCATATTTGGTCAAATATGAATAAAGCTCCTATAAACATCCATTTAAAAAAAAAGAATACAGGCTCCATCAGTGTAGGGAGGGTCATTGTTTTTTCCCCATCACATCTCTAGCATCTAGAATAGCATCTTGCATATAGTAGGTAGGTACTCACTAAATGAGTTGATGAATGTGTGGGTGTATATGAGGGAAGGGATTTCAGGCCAAAGAAGCATTATGAAAAATGTCATGGAAACAAGAAAAATTAGCTATTTTGGGAGAAGACCATATTTGGTTGAAGGGTGCTTGGAGACACGTAGCAAGAGATGGTTCTAGAAAGAAAGGTACAAATCAGGATGTGGAGAGCCCTAGACAAGTCACATTGACTTTAGGAAATGGAAAGCCACTTGAAGACTTTTTTTTAGGTGGGCTATGTATTTGATTGAATTGAGGCTAAAAATCAAATGATTTGGTAACTGAATAGAAGTGGTGGTTAAGGGAGAAGGATGAGTTAAATATGATTTTCATATGTTAGACATGGGGAATTCAAAGAACGTTAATGGCATCAACAAAAAGAAAGACGACAGAAAATAATGAGATATTGTTGTTTTACTTTTAGTGTAATTGGTAGATTGGAAGTTTAGAAAAACAATCCTTTTAATTCGAGATACGTTGTTTAAGGTGCTTGGGAAATACTCATGTGGAAGAATCATTTGTACATGAGGATGTGGAACTTGAGAGAGAAGTTGGGGCTAAAGTTTAAGGTTTGAAAGTCATGCCCTGAAGGAGAAGATACACGTTATCAACCAGGAAGTTGTGAGATAGAAAGGAGAGGATCCTATGGAATCTTAGGAAATGTTACTTTAAAAGGTGGCATGTGAACTAAAAACATGGGAAAATCAAAGAGTGTTCGGAGAAATAGGAGCAAACCTCCATGGACTGTAACATGATGCAACATGTTACATTTTGGAGAAGTTCAGTGTAAGTACTGCAGAGAGTTTGAGGAGAGGGGAGAGATAAAGCTTTTGATTATCAAAAGGAAAATTGTAACTGTGGTGGTGTGGACTGGTAGCTTGGAAGAACTTGGAAGAATGTAGAAGGATAGTATCTTTATAAAGTAGTGGGCATGAGATAAGAATGTTTAAGGAGAGAAAAAAAAATGAATCATAACCCCAAATGAAGCAAGATATATTTTAGAGGAAGAAAGGAAAAATTTAGAAATGAGGGTGGCTCATTCAAAGAATAAAGCCATGTGCATCGAAGTGCAAGGTGGCTGTGTTAGCACTAGAAATACACGTGGATCGTCTTCTGATCCAGGAAGGGTAACTAACAGAAAAGAAGGAAGTGAAGAGTAGAGGGAGGTGAATGGAGTAGAGGCGAGAAAGCACATGTTAAATTAAATCTCAGTAAAGTTGGAAATACAAACATGTGCTTACACTCATTCTAGTGACATTTTGTGCGATGTAGGGAGTGAAAGGAGTTGGCTAACACAAGTGAAAGAACTAAGATAAACACAGTGTTGACACTTTTTCCTCCTGATCTATGTTCTAATAAATGATGTATATCTATTTACATGTAAGTTTATAAAAATGCACTAAGTATTGCGTTTAACTGTAGAGTCTGTCACTGTTGTAATTTATAAAGATGCTTTTTCTTTGAATGAAAAGAAAGATGAAGTATCAGTCTCATTATTTCTTTAAAAACAGTTTCCTGAATGAAACGTTCATCGACTTTGATGGATTTAAAGATGATACCAGTGAGTCTTCAATTCCAACAAAGCTATGAAATATCTGCTCATAAGTAGTTAAGGGTCTCCCTTTCTTACTAAAGAGCATCACTATAGTTTTCTTAATTGTGTGTAAGTTAGGTAGAGAGCTCTAGAATTATTTAACCTAAATGAATTGATTTATATTCTCTGCTTAGAGCAGAGAATAGTTTCTGGCACAAAGTATGCAGTCAGTGGATGTTAACTATAATTCATCATCATTATCATTGTTGTTGTTATAAAGGGGCATGTGAATTTGGATTACTAAATTGTATAAAATGCTGATTTATTTTTCATTTGTTGATATTGTCATGGATTTGTAATAATTTGAAATATACTGCAAAGACTTCTCACTAACTTTTTGATATTTGATCATAAAAATTTTACCTATTCATATTCAACGTCAAGGCACTGATCAATATTAGTATAATTGATATCATATAACTATCATATTTAATCTCATGAGAATTCCACTGATGAATTCCACTGCAGCTTTACATTAATTAAACATACTATTAAACTCAGAAGCTTAAC
>NW_027531384.1:114146-117022 GCF_008692635.1 Crocuta crocuta | reverse complement strand
AGTGAATTATTATTCATCAAAATAACACCAATCATAATGGATTCATTAGATGTTAATGTGAATGTCATATATATATATTTTCCAAAATTTTCACTGCAATCATTATTCACGCATTATTGTAATAAAGGATATAAATGGCAGAGAGTACATTGTTAATTTATCCAATGTATTTTTGTTCTTTAAAATTTTATCCTATTAGAGAAAAAGAGTTCAATTTTTCTTTTATTTCAGACTTGGAATTTTTTAAATATATTACAGATGAGATTTGTTTTCTTTCCACTTTCCCCAGTTTATTGATATATAATTGACATATAACATTTTGTAAGTTTCAGGTATACAACACGTTTATTTGAACAATTTATATATTCCAAAATGATGGCCACTACAGTATTAGCTAACACTTTCATCATGTGACATAGTTGTCATTTATTTTTTGAAGTGAGAACAATTAAATCTACTCTCTTAGCAACTTTAGAGTATTTAATACAGTATTATTAACTGCAATTACCATGCTGTCTATTAGATCTTCAGAACTTATTTATCCTGTAAGTTGATGTTTGTAATCTTTAAACATCTCCCCATATCTCCCATACCCCAGCGCCTGGTAACCACTATTGTACTTTCTGTTTCTATGAAATCAGTATTTTTATTTTATTTATTTTTATTTTTAATGTTTATTTACTTGAGAGAGAAAGAGAGAGAGAGAGAAAGAGAGAGAGAGAGAGAAAGCAGGAGAGGGGTAGAGAGAGAGAGAGAGAGGAAGAGAGAGAATCCCAAGTGGGCTCAATCCCACGAATTGTGAGTTCATGACCCGAGCCGAAGTCAAGAGCTGAAATCAACCAAGCTGATGNGTGCCTCCCCAAATCAGTATTTTTAGATTTCATGTATAAGTGAGAATATACAGTATTTTTCTTTCTCTTATTTCACTTGGCATGATGCCCTCGAGATTCTTTCATGTTATTACATAAGTGAATAATACTCCACTGTAAATATATACCACATTTTTATCCATTCATCTGTTAGAAGATACTTAGGTTATTTCCATATCTTGGCTATTATGAATAATACTGTAGTGAACATGCAAGTGTAAATATCGTTTTGAGATCCAATTTTCATTTCCTTTGCATATGTACCCAGAAGTGAGATTGCCATTTCATTTTTAATTTTCTGAGGAAACTCCGTACTCTTTTCCAAAGTGGCTGTACTAGTTTACGCTCCCACCAACAGTGGACAGGGGTTTCCTTTTCTCTACATCCTTTCCAACACTTGCTACCTCTTGACTTTTTGATAATAGCTATTTGAACAGGTGTGAAGTGATAACTCTATTGGTTTGGATTTGCAATTCCCTGCTGGTGAGTGATGTTGAGCACCTTTTCATGTACCTGTTGGCCATCTGCATGTCTTTGGAGAAATGTCTACTCTGATCCTCTGTGCATTTTAAAAATCAGAATTTTTTTTTTTTGCTATTGATTGGTGTGAGTTCTTTATATTTGGGATAGTAACACCTTTTCAGATACATGATTTGCAAGTATTTACTCCCACTCAGTAAGTTGCCTATTCATTTTGTTGATGGTTTCTTTTGCTATGTAGCTTTTTATTTTGTAGCCCCACTTATTTTTGCTCCTGATGCTTGAACTTTTGCTTTAATATCCAAAAAGTTATCATGAAGACCAATGTCAAGGAGCTTTTTTCATAAGTTTTCTTCTTTGTGGTTTATGGTTTCAGTCCTTATGTTTAAGCCTTTAATCCATTTTGAATTAATTTTTGTGAGTAGTATATGATAGGGGTGCTGTTTTATTCTTCTGGATGTGGGTGTCCAGTTTCCCCAGCACTGTTTTTTGAAGATATTATCTTTGCCCTATTGAGTATACTGGATCCCTTGCCAAATAGTAGTTGAAGGTATACGTGAGAGTTTATTTCTGGGCTCTTGATTCTTTTCCATTGGTCTATGTGTCTGTTTCTATGCCAGTACCATATTGTTTTGACTACTATAGCTTTGTAGTATAGTTTGAAATAAGGAAGGGTAATGTCTGCAGCTTTGTCCTTCTTTCTCAGGATTGCTTTGGCTATTTGGTATTTTCTGTAATTTCATACAAAGTTTTGGAATGTTTGTTCTATTTCAGTGAAAAATGCTATTGGAAGTTTGACAGGGAATGTGTTGGATCTGCAGGTGACTTTGAGTAGTATGGACCTTCTAACAATATTAATTCTTTTGATCCATAATCGCAAGGTATCTTTCCATTTGTTTGTATCTTCAGTTTTTTTTCAACAATGTCTTGTAGTTTGCAGCATATAGATCTTTCACCTCCTTGATTAAATTTATTCCTAAGTATTATATTGTTTTTGATGTTATTGTAAATACAATTGTTGTCTTTCTCAGATGTCTTTTTGTTGGTCTATAGAAATGCAGCTGATTTCTGTATGCTGATTTTTGTATCCTGTGACTTTACCGAATTTGTTGATTTGCTCTAACAATTTTTTGGTGGAGTGTTTAGGATTATATACATATATATAAATCATATATCACAGATATATATATATGATCATATAATCGCTATAAACAAAGACAATGTTATTTCTTCTTCCCAATTTAGATGGCATTTATTTATTTTTATTGTTTGATTGCTGTAGCTAGGACATCTAGTATTGTGTTGAATAAGAGTGGTAAGAGTGGGGGCCTTTGCCTAGTTCTTGGCATTAGTGGAAAAGCTTTTGACTTTTCATTAATGAGTATGATGTCGGCTGCGGGTTTGTCATACGTGGATGGCCTTGATTGCACTGAGGTATGTTCTTTCTGTACCCACTTTGCTGCGAGTTTATACCATGAAAGGATGTTGTGGGTTTTTTTCAAACGCTTTTTCTTCGCCTATTTAATT
>NW_027531384.1:113233-114068 GCF_008692635.1 Crocuta crocuta | reverse complement strand
CGCCTATTGAGTTGGTCATATGACTTTTATCTTTTATTCTATTTATGTGGTGTATTACATTTATTAATTTTTGTATGTTGAACCATCTTTGCATCCCAGGTATAAATCTCACTTGATCATGGTATATGATTCTTTTAATGGCTGTTGAATTTGTTTTGCTAGTATTTTGTTGAGACTCTTTGCAATTATATTCATCAGTGATATTCGTCTATAGTTTTCTGGTAGTGTCCATGCTTTGGTATCAAGGTAGTGCTGGCCTTATAAAGTGAGTCTGGGAGTATTCTTTCCTCTTCAGTTTTTGGAAGAGTTTGAGGATTGGCATTACTTTAAAAAAAATTGGCAGAATTCACCAGTAACACCATTTAGTCCTGAGCTTTTCTTTGTTGGGAGGCTTTTGATAACTGACTCAATTTCCTTACTCTTTTTGTTTGCTTGTTTCAAGTTTTTATTTAAATTCTAGTTGGTTAACATATAGTGTATATTGGTTTCAGGAGTAGAATTTAGTGATTCATCTCTTACATATCGCATCCAGTGCTCATCACAACAAGTGCCCTCCTTAATAACCATCAACCGTTTAGCCTGTCCCCCACCTCTACCCTACAGCAACCCTCCATTTGTTCTCTATAGTTAAAAGACTCTTATGGTTTGCCTCCCTCTCAATCTCCTTACTCTTCATTAGTCTGTTTAGATTTTCTGTTTCTTCATGATTCAGTTTTGGTAGGTTGTATATTTCTAGGAATATATCTCTTTCTTCTAGGTTATTTAATTTGTTGGTATATATTTGTTCACAGTAATTTCTTATGATCCTTTATACTTTTGTGTTTTCTGCTGCAGT
>NW_027531384.1:104552-113200 GCF_008692635.1 Crocuta crocuta | reverse complement strand
TATCTGCTGCTGTTTTTCCTCTTTTATTTCTGATTTTATTTATTTGAGGCCTCTTATTTTCTTAGTCTAGCTAAAGGTTTGCCAATTTTGTTTATCTTTTCAGAATTTTTCTCTAAGTACTGCTTTACAATATCACATGGATTTTAATATGCCATGCTTCCATTTTCATTTGTTTTGAGAAATTTTTAATTTCAATTTTGATTTCTTCTTTGGCCCACTGATTGTTTAGGAATATATTATTTAATATCCACATATATGTGAATTCTCCAGTTTTCTTCCTGTTACTGATTTTTAGTGTCAGACCATTGTGGTCAAAAATGATACTTGGTATGATTTCAAATATTTTTAATTTGCTAAGACTTGTTTTGTGAACAAGTGATTTATGATTTATACTGTAGAACATTCTGTGTGTGCTTGAGAAGAACGAATGTTCTGCTGTTGTTTAATGGAATTGTCTGTATATGTGTTAGGTCCATTTGCTCTAAAGCATGATACAAATTCAACATTTTTTGTTTATTTTTCTGTCTGATCTGGATTATTGAAAGTAGGGGCTTAAAAATACCTAATATTACTATACTGTTGTCTATTTCTACCTTCATATTTTTTAGTATTTGCTTAATATATAAAGATATGGAAATTTTTAAAAACATTTTTCTCCCCTTAAAGTCTTTAAAACACATATAACATTATCTAGAGAAAATAGCAATATATTATATATAATAAGAAACAATGGTGGATGTTAAAGGGTATTAATTTAGGTATTCTGACATTGGGGGCTTACATATTTATGATTGTTATGCCTTCTCTCTAAAAATAAAACTCTATTTTATGTTTGTAAGAATTTAACTTCGATTACATACAAAATGCTATCCTTTATTTTAAGTTCATTTATTTATTATTTTGAGAGAAAGACAGTGAGTGCAAATGGGAGAGGGGCAGACAGAGAGGTGGAAAGAGAGAATCCCAAGCAGTAAGGAGCCTGATGCAGGGCTTGAACTCATGAACTGTGAGATTATGACCTGAGCTGAAGTCATACGCTTAACAGACTGAACCATCCAGGTGCCCCTCAAATGCTATTTTTTTAATCCTCCTTTTTAATGTTTGTGATGTCATCATTTATACCTTTTTATATTGTGTACCCATTAGTAGATTGTTATAGCCTTAATTATTTTTAATACTTTTACCTTTTATCCTTTATTCTAAAGTAATTAGCACACTACATTGCTATATAAGAGTATTCTGAATCTGACTATATGTTTGTCTCTACCAGTCAGTATGTGCTATATATTTATGTATTTTCATGTTCTAATTAGCATCCTTTCAACTCAGCTTGAACACCTCCTTTCAGCCTTTCTTGTAAGGTAGGTTTAGTGGTGATGAATTCTCTCAGCTTTTGTTTATTAGGGAACATCTTTATCTCGCCTTCCTATCTCAGGGACAGCTTTCTGGGCAAAGCATTCTTGCTTGACAGTTTATTTCTTTGAGCCCTTTGAGTAAATCATCCCATTTTCTCTTGGCCTGCAAGGTCTCTACTGAGAAATCACCTGATAAACTTATAGGGGTTCTCTTGCATGAGATACATTTTCTTTCTCTTGCTGCTTTTAAGATTCTCTCTTTGTCTTTGATTTTAGTCGATTTTATTATAATTTGTCCTGGTGAGGATCATTTTGAATTGGACTTTGGGATGAACCATTAGTTTCATAAATTTGGATGTCCAGATCTCTCCCCAGATTTGGGACATTTTCAGCCAATATTTTTTTTAGTAAGCTTTCTACCCCTCCCCCCCCCACACTTTTTTTTTTGTTCCTCTTATTGGATAAAACTCTTGCACTGCCTTCTAGATAATTGATTCTTCCTTCTGCTTTGTTAAGCCTGCTGTACAAGTTCTCTGTTGAATTGTTCATGTTCAGTTCAGTCATTTAATTCTCTAGCTGCAAAATTTCTGTTTGGTTCTTTTTAATGTTTTCTCTCTTTGTTAAACTTCTCATTTTGCATTGTTTTCCTGATATCATTGTTTATCTTTGTCAGGCAGTTGCTGGATCTCCATTTTTTTTGGAGGCCAGTTACTGGAAGTTTCCTGTATTCCTTTGATGGGGTCATATTTCCCTGATTCTTTGAGACTTTGCAGCCTTGTGTAAGAGTCTGCACATTTGAAGAAGCAGTTACCTCTGCCAGACTTTATGGACTGACCTTGATAAGGGAATACTTTCACCTGTGGGAGGGGGTGCCTGGGAACATGCTGGAATTCTGGGTCTAGTGGTGCAGGACACCTAGTGCGGGGCATGTGGTGGCACTGGGTCTGGGGAGGCATGCTGTCTCTTTGGTTCAGGTTGCTTGGTTCCACATTATTGATAACCGTGTGGACCTTGGTGAACATTGCTGGGTGTCCACAGTGACTGCAAGGACTACTGAGGTCTTCAGTGGCCCTTCCAGGATCAGCTCCTAGGAACCAGGGCAAACACTGGTGGTGGCCTGAGCTGTTGGTATTCACACACCCAGCTGTGGTGATAAGCTGTAGTTGTCTGTGATAATTATAGGGAGATGTGGAGGGGAGGCTGGTGTCTCCTACATCACCATTTTGGTGATGTCACTTCTACAGGAGACGGCTGAGTGATACCCAAATGTGGAGGGAGAAACCCAACAGAATCTATTTCTAAACAGAATTAAAAGTACATTCTAAAAAGTTAACTCCTATGAATCTGGCTTTTGACAGTGTGGTGATTTGCTTCAACCATAAAGTAAGAATGATCATCCTCTCTTAAGTTACCAGTAAATGATGCTGGCATTTCAATATGTAAATGATAACTTTTAAAGTAAAATGTAAATATGGCTCATAGGCTTCAAAACAGAATAGCTAAAGTATACACTTTAACAGTATCCACTATAAAATTAAAAATATAATAAGATGGAAAATACTTCTTCCTCAATGTCTTACAATAAATGGACACCCTTTTAATTCAATTTTGTTGTTTTTACTCACAATAATTTCTAAAGCCCACATGCTTTCCTTAATGGGTCCATTACTAAAAATTCTTCTAAAGAATACTGGACCAATCATGAATGTGAGATGTGAAAAGGCAGTATGTCATTGTAGGGACGGGGATGGAGTAGTGTGATCTTACTCAAGTGTCTAGTTTCTGCTAGAAGAATAGAATACTTGTTGCTATACTTAAGCTTTTTTGTTCTTTTTAGTTTATTTGTCTGTTTGTTCAGCAGAATCAAAGTATATATCCATATAAATCCCCAAGTTTAACACTAGAACTGGTGTACTTAAGATGAATAAAATCCAAATACAAGTCAACTTTTTTTTTTATTAGAGAGAGAGAGAGAGCGAGCACATGCAAGTTGTGGAGAGGGGCAGAGGGAGAGTGCATGCGAGTAGGGGAGGGGAGACTGAGGAGACAGAGAATCCTAAGCAGGCTCCACACTCAGCATGGACCCTCACATGGGGCTCCATCCCAGGACCCGGGGAACATGACCTGAGCCGAAATCAAGAGTTGGATGCTCAAGTGACTCAGCCACCCAGGCAACCCATGAGTCAATTTTTTGAATATTGAATAAACAGTTCATTCATCTTCACAGTTGGATTCATATTTGGTGATCCCAAAATAAGGACTTATGCCTTAGAAAAATCTTAAGCTCTGATTTTTAATATTTTCCTTTATGATAGTAAATATCAATTACATGACTTAAAAACTGCAGACACTGCATATAATAGTTATCACATTCCACTACCTAGAGATATAGTGAATAGACTGACCTATAATCATTTTTAGCAACTGGCCCCTCTGTTACTCTTAGTATAACCAAGCAGAGGCTTGAATTTCATGGTTGGTTGCAAGTCATTGGCCATTTTTTTTTTTNTATTTGGAAAACAATAAACTGACAGGGATCTTCATTCCTTGAGAGGAAATGCTTTATGATTTGCTTCATTTTGATTTAAATTTTCTTTTGGCCCTTGAACAACATGGGTTAAAAATGTACATATAACTTTTGACTCCCCCCAAACTTAAATAATAGCCTACTGTTTACCGGAATCCTTACCAATAACATAAACAGTTGATTGACACCTAGTTTGTGTTATATGTATCATATACTGTATTCTCACAATAAAGTAAGCTAGAGAAAATAAAATACAATTACAAAAATCATAAGGAAGAGAAAATACATTTACAGTACTGTACTGTGTTTATTGATAACATAAGTTTACGTTGTCTACTCATAAGATGAATTGTCTGTCAGTACCTACATGAATATTGTCTTATATGACATAAAACACTATAGTATTATACTTAAAGCTAACACTAGGTATCAAAAATGAAAAGATAATGTGAAAAAAAGATTTATATTTATTTACAGGTGTTATAATTCATGCATTACCAAAGAAGTAGCAATATGATTGCTTTATGGTAGCCTAGTTTAATTGATAAGATTGCTTCATGGTAGCCTAGCCTATACAGTAATGAATTAATCAGTATAAAAATTTTTATGGCATACAGTATTACAGTCATATTCATCATATAATATTGGAAACATTGCTACATTAAAAAAACACCTACCTATGATGACAGGCTGATACACAGTTTCTCCAATTACGAGAGAGGCATAGTGTATGTTAACGTAAGTCTTTCAAAGCAAAGTCAGAAAACAGTAATAAACCTAACACATTAGTAATTTTATATTAAGTATCACTCACCTTATTCCTGTATGGATGGACTAATAAGCACCTCCATACAAGACTTGCATACGATGGTCTACATGATGAATACATAGGCCATGATGATGACAAAAAACATACATTTCTTGTCATACAATGATTAGATTTTCAGATGAAGAGACACACATATGCAGCAGATAAGTTTAACTGTATGGCATGATGATTATTTACTACTCATGAAGTGGCAGTCGATCATCATCAAGGTCTTCATCCTTGGTATCTTCACGAGTGGTCTGGGGAGGAGGAAGAGGAAAAGGAGGGTGGTCGTGGTCTTGCTATGACAGAGGCAGAAGAGGGGGAGGAGTGAAATGAGAGGCATGGGAGTCAGGCACACTCAGTAGAACTTTATAGAAATACATGGCAATTTCTGTCTTTTTTGCTTTTTCATGTCTCTGGAAACATCTAAAAATATTTTCATATGGTAGCAACCCTTCTTTCACTGTGTGCCTTTGCTGCAGTGCCCATCGCATAGAAGGGTCCATGGTGTACAAGAAGTCTAGAGCACTCCTGAATAATTGAAACCCTCTGCCAGACTGTCTAAAGTCAATTTGTTCTCAGGCACCACCACTCCCTGTCTTCTTCCTCATTGTCTGGCGCTGGTTTGGAAGCACTCATCTCCAGCAAGTCGTCTTCTGTCAATTCCTCTGGCGTGAGGTCTATTAGGTCTTGAACTTCTCCAAGACCCGTATCTTGAAACCCTTCATCCCCCACCTTTTTGCCATAACCACAGTCTCTTACATGATTTCCTTGACTGGCTCTGTATAAATCCTGTGAAGTCGTGTGAAACATCTTGACACAGTTTTCTCCAGTAGGAATTTACTGTTTCAGGCTGACAGCTTTCATGGCTTTTCCTATATCAACGATGGCACCTTCAGTGTTGTAATCCTTCCAGACTTCCATGGTGTTCTCTCTGTCGGGGTTCCCTTCCATAGCATTGACTCTCCTTCCCATAGAGTGTGTGTGCAATGAGCTTTAAAGCTCCTTATGACCCCCTGATCTAGAGGCTGAGTTAGAGACGTTGTGCCCAGGGGCAAGAAGACCATTTTGATGCCTTTGGTGTTGAACTCAGGATTCTGGGTGGCCAGGGGTGGCATTGTCCAATATCAAAAGAACTTTAAAAAGTAGTATCTTACTGGCAGGGTACTTCCTGACTTCAGGGACAAGCATCGATGGAACCAGTCTGAAAAAAGGTTCTTATAGCCCAGGCTTTCTTGTACAACCCAAAGACTGGCAGCTGGTGTTCATCTTTTCCCTTCAAAGCTTGAGAGTTAGCAGTCTTACAGAAAACGACCATCCTGATAATAGACTCCACTGCATTTGTGTTACCAAACCCAAGTTTGGCTGCTCATCGCTAAAAAGGCCAACACTCAAGAGACAAATTTTGATAGGAAAGTAATTTGAACTTTATTCAGGAAGCTGGCAACCTAGGAAGAAGGCAGACCCTTGCCCAAAAGCCATCTCCTCAGTTTTTGCCTTGCCCGAAGGTTTTTAAAAGGGTTTTGGGTAGTTAATCAGCAAAGGGAGTATAGTGGTCCCTAACATTTCTTGATTATGTTCAGACTTGATGGTGCCAGGCTATAGACATTGTCTTATTAATACGTGGAGGTTGTGCAAGGGGGTCTGGTTCCTTAGTGCCTCGGGGTTGTGCAAGAGCACCCTGTTCCTTCTGCAAGGAGGGCAAGGTCTACAGATGCGCAAAGGGAGGTCAGTAACGTCATTTGTGTGACCTTAAAAAACACTCTGCTGAGCGATTGCTGGGCTAATCAGAAAGCCGAGGCAGCTTCAAACAGATTTGTTGGCCTCTGTGGCCTGGAAAAATTCTGGTCCTTCATTCCCCAAGGCCAGTGGTCTGCAAATATCAGAGAAAGTAAATTAGTTCTGTTACTCAGGTTAGGAAAGCAAGGAGTTTGTTAACCTAAATCAAGTTAACCATTAAGACAGGTTAGAGTGCTGTTCTATTTGTACAAAGCAGTAGTTAGCCTATGCCTTCCTGCCTTAAATCCAGGTCCTCAGTTCTTTTCCTTACTAATAAATGACCTTTGTNGCCCCAAGAATAGAACAGTTTTGTCTGCACTAAAAACCTGTTCAGCCAAATATCCTTTCTCCTCAGTGATTTTCTTAATGGTGTCTGATAACTTGTCTGCTGCGTCTTGGTCGACAGATGCTCCTTCTTCTATTATCTTGACATTTTTAAAGCCAGGCCATTTTCTAAAATTATCAAACCATCCTTTGATGGTATTAAAANATGTCTTTAAAAAAAATTTTTTTTTAATGTTTCATTTATTTCTGAGAGAGAGACAGCATGAGCAGGGGAGGGTCAGAGAGAGAGATAGATACAAATCTGAAACAGGCTGCAGGCTTTGAGCTAGCTGTCAGCACAGAGCCCGACGCGGGGCTCAAACTCACAAACCGTGAGATCATGACCTGAGCCAAAGTCTGACGCTTAACCTACTGAGCCACCAAAGCGCCCCTAGGTATGCCTTTCTTACAGAAATCCTGCATGCACATAATAGCTGCATTGTTAAAACAAGATAAAAAGTATTTAGCAAAAAGTGTAAGATTTTCATGCCTGCTGACATAGCTGCATCATTGGCTTCATGATTTTTCATTTTTACAAAGGTCTTTCAGCTGGATTCATTTATCTTGAAATGGTGGGCACCTGGAGCTGCCGACCTCAATCTGTGGTAGCTATCAAGCAATTCAGCCTTTTCTTGCAATATCATGACTTATCTCTGCTTCTTGGGAGCAGTTCCAGCATCACTAGTGACCTTTTGTATGGGTCCCATGGTGTTTGTTTTTCAAGGTTTATGGTATTGTACTAAATAAACACGATAAAAAAAAATAGTGAGAACCGCGAGAGATCACTTTTTATCGCGATATCCAATTTACTGCAGAGATAATTAGCATCACATGGCTTTTTAAGAGGATACTTGCAACACGTGAGCTCACCTGCGTAGCAACAGGAGGTGCTACTACAGCCGCAAGGTATGTACTACAGTTAATTTTATGCAGATATGATTTAAAAGCACATCTTTACCTTTGTTGACATTTCTCTCCACTATGAATGGTGCCACATACAGACTGTAAATGTATGTGTAAGTTTTGATAAATTTTAACTTTATTTTATGGTAGTAACTGATAAAATAGTATCTCCATACATTTTGTGCATTCATGTTATACCTTTCTTTTAAAATTTTTGGTATTTCTAGGCTATGCAGTTTTCTGCAAATTTTTTGAAATTGTTACAAATCTCTCCAAAATTTTCCACTATCTTTATTGAAAAAATCTACATATAAGTGAACCCACACAGTTCAAATCTCTGGTGTTCAAAGGTCAATTGGAGTTTGTTTTTACATAGTCAGAAAACTATATATTTTCTGGTATCAGCGTGAAGAAATCCTTTTAGTAAACAGGATTTATTCATCCACTAAGCAAATCTTCTCTACCTCATGATTGCAAATGATACAGTATGTGAGAAATGCAAAGCCTGGAACCCTACTTTGTGAATTTAAGGGCAGGAGGCATAATTTTGATACCTACTCTGATTTTATAGTCTTCCTATGGTAAGGGAAACACAAGTTTTTGTTTTGTTTTGTTTTTTTACCAGAAACCAACCTAGAATTTTCTGATAAACATAGACCTACAACTTGGAATCTAAAAAAAGACAATAGAAAGAGCATAGTCAAAATATTTTGAAATAATGGTTGATTTTATTAGCTGTGTTCCTGATTTCTAGGCTTTAGAAGGTCCTTAGTCTCATGTAACTACACAAGGTTCTGAAGATGAGACTAAAATTGCTGTTAAGTTCCTATACATTTTGTCCACAGAGTGAAAAATAAAATTAAAATGAAATTTTATATATATCAAATTTAAGTAGCCAGTTATGGTGTTTGTTTTAGCAATTAATTATAATCATTTTTAGCCTGTTGGG
>NW_027531384.1:102104-104238 GCF_008692635.1 Crocuta crocuta | reverse complement strand
TTGGGTGTTACCTGGAGCTTTTATTTTAAAACCTTATTTTCTTCACATTGATTTGGGACAGTCAGTAATTCAAGCTAATGGCCCTTAGTCCTAAACATGAGCAGTCTAAATACTTGACTTTACTGAAGTTATTTTAAAATTTATCATAGTAAAACAGATGAATGACAGATTTTTCCCTCTTGCCCCCTTTCCTTTTGAATTGGTATAAATGTGCCATTATACTGAGTTGCATATAGTTCTCCAGCTATAGTATCCTTTCTTATTTGTCACAAAGGATCAGCTAGTGTTCTCTTTTGTATTTGTCACAAAGGATCAATGAAACAATGCCCTGAGGCAGAGGTAGGGAAAGGAAAGGGGCATTTAAGGAACTAGTTTTTTTTTTTTTTAATTCTCTGCTAGTTAGACCTCTCTATTTCACCTTCACTTCCTTTTCTTGATGCAGTGTTGCCAGGAAAAGGTCTACTCTAGTTCTTTCAAAATATATCATGGCAGCAAAGTTCTCCTAGAGTTCTAATTTAGGTTGTTCCCAGAGCAATAAAATGCCCTCTCTGGGAGTCTTATAATACAACACAGAGATCAAGGTTTAAACTCTGGAGGGGTTGTTATACCAGGTCACAGAGCAGTGCTAAGGGAAGTATGCCATCAGAATATGTTTTCCAAACTGAAATGAGATAGGGTTATCGTTATTATTTGCAAACATTGAGTACTTATAATATGCAGTGTGCTGTACCGTGGTCAGTGAGGCATACAGAATTGAGAAAGATGTGGTTCTTGCACTCGAGGAGTTTATAACCTCTTGGAGAAGATGTGGATACTTATAAATAACTCTGATGCAAAGGAGATAATGAGGTGCCGAATGTGAATGGCTGAATATGCACTCTGAATAAAGAAGAAGAGAGCTTCAGGGTTCCAAATTGAAACATTGCTGTTATGACATACGATAGCAAACAGAGTGTTTTTAATGCTAGACATTTCTATCAAATTTTCTGGAAGCTGTTCAGTACAGTATAGTAGTAACTAGCCATGTGTGCATATTTAAATTAAAATTAATTTAAAAATTCAGTTTCTTAGTTGTACTGGTCACATTTCTCAAGGGTTCTTTGTGAATAGTGGCTACTCTGTTGGGCAGAACAGATATAGGACGTTTCTTTTATCGCACAAAATTCTGTTGGACAGTGCTGTTCTGGAGCCTGCAAACACANCATTTTTGAAATTATAGGACTCAAATTCTTAAAAATATATGGGATGTTAGGATGAGCACTGGGTGTTGTATGGAAACCAACTTGACAATAAACTATTTAAGAAAAAAAATATGGGAATATTTTTGGAATCTAACAACAGATCCTTTAAAAGAATAGGAAATATAAATTGTCTAAAAATGTATCTGTTCATTTGTTAAGTATAAACTGTGGCTCTGTGGTTTAGAAAAAAATGCAAATATATGTTTTGGTCTGATGTTATCAATATTAGTATTAGTAAAAGGAGTTAATTTAATGAGTTATGGCTCATTATCCTCAGCTAAATATAATTNTGAGACTAGACATAGCACTTGTGCACTTGAGGAAATATTGAACATGATTGTTTCCATGGGAACATTCCTGAAGTGCTGCTTCCTAAAAGGGATGTTCAGGGCAGTTACACAGAAGATTTGTTGGTATTTATGCAACTGGTTCAGATTCCAATCAAGAATTGATTTTAATTTTATTTATTTATATTTTTTTTTTCTAATTAAAAGTGAAGGAAAATAGGCAGTGCAACAAGCTAGAAAATGTAGCTTTGGAATGCAGAAGTCACTCAAGGAGGGATCAAGAGTTAACGGTGGGAAATTTGCCCTGGTTAGCTGGGTGACAGGAGGCAATCCACATTTTGCGTAGTGTCTAGATGGAGTGTACTGNAAAAAAAAAAAAACTTCTGTGATTCAAGAGTAAAATGGGACACAAAGGAAAAGGAGGATCTCAAAAGAGGGAAATCTAGCCAGCAGTCCAGAGATGGGTCTCTCCACATGGGTTAAGGGTTAACACCATGTCTTCATAGAGGGCAAAGTGGATTTTGATCCTGGAACCCCACTTAGGTGTCTTTTGTAGCTGTATATATTTTGAAGAGAGGATGGATTATTTATGTAGCTCTCACATCC
>NW_027531384.1:101885-102050 GCF_008692635.1 Crocuta crocuta | reverse complement strand
TCAGTAATTATCACTGAAACTTTTATCACTGTAAATTCTTTCTTTTAAGCAAAAGACAGTGATCCCGATCCATACCCAGATGGATTGAGCCTGCCTGAGTTCTTCAGAAAAGAGCTGGTGACGCCTAGCAGGCAGCACCATGTACACAGTGGTGACTGCGTAAGA
>NW_027531384.1:101652-101829 GCF_008692635.1 Crocuta crocuta | reverse complement strand
CTATTATTTTTTAAAATTTGCACATGTGAAAACTGAGGCCTAGGTATAGTAACATCTTGCCTGAAGTCACACAGTGACAAATCTAGAAATGAAATCATGTTTTACCTGATTCTAAAGAAAGCCTGGATCCTGATCCCTACAACCCTCCCTCTTCCTTCTATATGAGAAAAACATGTG
>NW_027531384.1:93860-101634 GCF_008692635.1 Crocuta crocuta | reverse complement strand
ATTATGAAACTTTGAAACTCTGTGTGAAAACTGTAATATTATGGTTAAATAAATTATTTTACACACACACACACTACATGGCATAGAATTATATTCTAAATATATATTTATAGAAAATATTTAAGTTACAAAATGTTATATACCAAGTGTCCATTTATATAAAGGAAATAATGTATAAGGCAGAGAATAAAAATCTGACAGGAAATACACTAAAATATTAATAGTGGTTATCTCTGAGTCATAGGGTTAGAAGTTAAGTTCAGTTTATGGGGCACTTGGGTGGCTCAGTTGGTTAAGGGATCAGGTCATGATTTCACAGTTTGTAAGAGGGAGCCCTGTGTCAGACTCTGTGCTGGTAGCTCGGAGCCTGGAGCCTACTTTGGATTTTGTGTCTCCCTCTCTCTCTGCCCCACCCTTGTGTGTGCTCCATGTCTCAAAAATGAGTAAACATTAAGAAAAAAGTTATGTTCAGTTTAATGATTATGATTATCGTTTTTCCCCAAAATTTTATTATGAAAATTTTCAAATATATTGTAAAGTTAAAAGAATTTTATAATTCATTTTGTTTAACTTTTCATCAGTATATTCTGTGATTTTTTTTTTAATGTTTAATTTTGAGAGAGCGTGTGCACACACCCGCAAGTGCAAGTACCGGTGGGGGAGGGGCAGATAGAGAGGGGGACATAGGATCCGAAGCAGGATCTACACTGACAGCAGCAAGCCCAGTGCGGGGCTCCAACTCAAGAACCGTGAGATCACGACCTGAGCCAAAGTTGGATGCTCAACTGAATGAGCTACCCAGGTGCCCTTCAGTGATGTATTTTTTTTCAATAAGTACAAAACATTATTTTTAAAAGAGCTGTCACCGAATATTTTTTCTTGTTTGCTCAATATTTCTCTTTTCTCAGATACTTTGTACTACATTTCCTGTTTTCAGAGAGAAGGCATAGAGCTCTAGAAAGTAACGATACTTATGCGTCAGTCTCAAGTCCACTCTTGGATCCTATTGAGACCAGCTCTGAGGGTTCTCCTCACAGTGGATTTTTCTTCTTAGCCTTAGATGGGAGGGTAGGATGCTAGTGTAATTGTCAGACTACGGTATCTAAAGATCCTAGTGGCCTACCCACGCCTAGTACACACTATGTAAAGTGATGTAATTGTGTACTTCCCTTTTGGGTACACACAGTTAGGAAAACCACCACTATCCTCCACCTCCACTCAGGTTGAAAGAAGGGCAGGGCCCCACAGCACATACCTTTTTGACTTGTAACCTTAAAGAAAGTACACACTGGTACTCTGCTTGAGGGAAGAGATGTATGGTCAAGAACATTCTTGAGTCAGCAGAAACAGGTCATCTTATTCTCCCTTACTGACAGTTTATGTCAAGAACATGAAGGACTTTGTCCCCTTTTTTTCCTTCACTAATCATCTCTGGCAGGCACCTGGCCACCCAATCCGGAATATTGTGTCCTCAGCATTCTGCAGCAAGTATACTGTCTGAGATTCTGAAATCTACTTTCGTGGTCCTCCTGATGTATAGTTAGGCAAGCCGCTGTTAGCTGTGCTTAACATGCCACTTGATGTGGTCTTTTCCTTTACTTACAGAGAATCAGATAAATGAGGCTGGATAATTGAGACAAACTATTTTTATAGGAATTAAATCATCCTTATGCTAAAATTTGTGCTTTTCATTTTCTGAACCTGTGTAAATCAGCATTCTGTGAAATGTGTACCGTGAAATATTAAGATGATTAATAGTTTTTACTCGGAAAGGTAGTAAGGTGCTATGGTCATATATGATTGGAGAATGCTAGATTATGCCAAGTTCACTAGTTTGCTTTACCCAGAGCCTTTAAATTCTGTGTATATCTGGCTCTTGAAGAACGTGGTCATGTATTCATTATTTTCCAAACCAATTTCATTAGAGGAATTTTCCTTTGCCAGCCACCATTAAACAGGAACACTCTTCAGAGACCTACCAGTTTGTGTAGGGATTCTTACCATACAAAGCATGATCTGAGGAACTGGCAACATCAGCATTACTTGGGAAATAGTTGAAAATGCAGAATATCAGACCCTGCCCCAGAATTGCTGAATTCAAATCTTCATATTAGTAATCTCCCCAGGTGATTCATACAGATGCCTAACGACTTTGCGGTTCAGATCTGTTGGGTGTGTACTGTACTCAGATACTACTAGGAATTTTCAACTAGACCATTTACTCTTCACTGTCAGACGCAGACTTAAATATTCTTCCATGTCCTAGGATTAATTTTCCAGTAGAAAAGGAGCCTCACATTGTGCTGACATTGAATTTTTCAGAAACAGACTTTGTTTAAAAAGAGCGGTTTTAGGTTCCCAGCAAAACTGAGGAGAAAGTAGAGAGTTCCCAGACACCCCCTGCTTCTTCCCTCAACATGTACAGCCTCCCCACCAACATCCTGCACCTATGTTGACACGTCATCATCACCTAAAGTCCATAGTTACATAGGGTTCACTTTCGGCGTTTTACATTGTAGGAGTTCTGACATATGTATGGTGACATGTGTCCACTGTTAGAGTACCATACAGAAGGGTTTCACTGCCTTAAAAATCCTCTGTGCCCCATCTATTCATCTCTCCTTCTCTTCATCCCCTGGTAGCCATTGGTCTTTTTACTTTCTCATGAGTCTTTTCCAGAATGTCACATAGTTGGCATCATACAGTATGTAGCCTTTTCATATTTACTTCTTTCACTTAGCAATATGTGTCTAAGGTTCCATCATGTCATTTCATGGCTTGATAGCTTATTTCCTTTTAGCACTGGATGACATTCAGTTTTCTGGATGTGACACAGTGTATTTATCCATTCATCTACTCAAGGATTCCTTAGTTGCTTCCAAGTTTTGGCACTCATGAATAAAGCTGCTATAAATGTCCATGTGCGGGTTTTTGTGTGGACAGAAGTTTTCAGTTCATTTGGATAGATACCAAGGAGTGCAATTGCTAGATCGTATAGTAAAAGTATGTTTAGTTTTGGAAGAAACTGCCTAGCTGTCTTCCAACGTGGCTTTCCCACAGTTGCACTCCTGCCAGTAATGACGAGAGCTCCTGAAATTGAATTTTATTTTTAAAAAATTTTTTAAATATAATTTATTGTCAAATTGGCTAACATACAGTGAGTAAAGTATGCTCTTTGTTTTTAGGGTAGATTCCCATGGTTCATCACTTATATGCAATACCCAGTGCTCATCCCAACAGCCCTCCTCAATGTCCATCACCCATTTTCCCCTCTCCCCCACTCCCCCATCTACCCTCAGTTTGCTCTCTGTATTTAAGAGTCTCTTATGGTTTACCTCTGTCCCTCCTTCTCTGTAACTATTTTTCCCCTTCCCTACCCCGCCATTGTCTTCTGTTAAATTTCTCAAGATCCACATATGAGTGAAAATATATGATATACGTCTTTCTCTGACTGACTTATTTCACTCAGCATAATAGCNCTTTGTTGCTTAAGGAACACTGGAAATTGACTTAATGTTCTAATTGGTATTCTTTAAATTTTATTCAAGAAAGAATTCTTCATGAAAAACAAATATTTGAATGACACTTCACACTTACATTTACCTGTTATCATAAGGATGTACATAAAAATTTATACCAGTGGATAACCTATCAAAATATCAAAGCATATATTTACATTTATGAAAAGACATGCAGAATATATAGTTAACTCCATTTGTAGTGTTGACATTCTTTTTTTTAATTTTTTTTTATGTCTTTATTTTATTTTGAGAGACAGAGAGCAAGCGGGGGAGGGTCAGAGAGAGAGGGAGACACAGAATCTGAAGCAGGCTCCAGGCTCTGAGCCGTAAGCACAAAGCCCGACGCGGGGCTCGAACCCATGGACTGTGGGATCATGACCTGGGCCGAAGTCGGATGCTTAACCAACTGAGCCACCCAGGTGCCCCTGTAGTGTTGACATTCTTAAAATTGTAACAAGATTATCTGTGTTACTAGTGGTTATGTTCTTAAACTTCTCAGATTATCCTGAAAGTTCTCAAATTAGGTGTGTATCTGCAATGTAGGCCATATTTATATTTTCATATTAAAATTAGAGATCAAATTTCCACTTTCAAGGCTAAGCAAAAAATATTTGAAGCTCTTAGAGAACTATTCTTTTTTTTTTGAAAAGTTTATTTATTTTGAGAGAGAGAGAGTGAGCACAAGAGGAAAGGAGGAGCAGAGAGAGAAGGAGAGAGAGGATCCCGAGCAAGTTCCCATGAATTGCGAGATTATGACCTGAGCTGAAATCAAAGAGTCAGATGCTTGACCAACTGACCACCCAGGTGCTCCTCTCAGGGAAGCATTCTTACTACAGTTTATAAATCATGGTCTTTCTGATTGTTCTACACTAAACCATGATGGGATGCACTGTTATATGTGCAATAGGAAATGTACCTAAATAATTTTAATATTGAGAGATATTAAAATCTGCAGGAAAAGTGGCAAGTCGTTTTGTTGGATCAGAGTTTGGGCTCTGGATTTAGAGCAAATGGTCTTATTTTATTTTTAATATTTTACCACTTATTTTTATTTTTTTAATTTATTTTTTAAAAATATAATTTATTCTCAAATTGGTTTCCATGCAACACCCAGTGCTCATCCCAATAGGTGCCCTCCTTAATGCCCATTACCCACTTTCCCTTCTTCCCCNTACCCCTTCCCCATGGTCTTCTGTTAAGCTTCTCAAGATCCACGTATGAGTGAAAACATATGGTATCTGTCCTTCTCTGACCGACATATTTCACTTAGCATAATACCTTCCAGTTCCATCCACATTGCTGCAAATGGCATGATTTCATTCTTTCTCACTGCCAAGTGGTATTCCATTGTATAGTTAAACCACATCTTCCTTATCCATTCATCAGTTGATGGACATTTAGGCTCTTTCCATAATTTGGTTATTGTTGAAAGCACTGCTGTAAACATTGGGGTACATGTGCCCCTGTGCATCAGCACTTCTGTATCCCTTGGGTAAATCCCTAGTAGTGCTATTGCTGGGTCATAAGGGAGTTCTATCTTTAATTTTTTGAGGAACCTCTACACTGTTTTCCAGACGGGCTGCACCAGTTTACATTCCCACCAGCAGTTTAAGAGGGTTCCCGTTTCTCCACATCCTCGCCAGCATCTTTAGTCTGCTGATTTGCTCATTTTAGCCACTCTGACTGGCGTGAGGTGATATCTCAGTGTGGTTTTGATGTGTATTTCCCTGATGAGGAGGGATGCTGAGCATCGTTTCATGTGTCTGTTGGCCATCTGGATGTCCTCTTTGGAGAAGTGTCTGTTCATGTCTTCTGCCCATTTCTTCACTGGGTTGTTTGTTCTTCAGGTGTGGAGTTTAGTGAGTTCTTTATAGATTTTGAATACTAGCCTTTATCTGATACGTCATTTGCAGCTATCTTTTCCCATTCCATCAGTTGCCTTTTAGTTTTGTTGATTGTTTCCTTTGCACTGCAGAAGCTTTTATCTTGATGTGGTACCAGTAGTTCATTTTTGCTTTTAATTCCCTTGCATTTGGAGAAGTGTCAAGTAAGAAATTGTTGTGGTTGAGGTCAAAGAGGTGGTTTCCTGCTCTCTCTAGGGTTTTGATAGTTTCCTGTCTTACATTCAGGTCTTTCATCCATTTTGAGTTTATTTTTGTGTATGACATAAGAAAGTGGTCCAATTTCATTCTTCTGCATGTTGCTGTCCAGTTCTCCCAGCGCCATTGTTTAGAGATCGTCTTTTTTTCCATTAGATACTCTCTTCTGCTTTGTTAGAGATTAGTTGGCCATACACTTGTGGGTCCACTCTGAGTTCTCTATTCTATTCCATTGGTCTATGTGTCTATTTTTGTGCCAATACCATACTGTCTTGATGATGACAGCTTTGTAGTAGAGGCTAAAGTCTGGGATGGTGATGCCTCTCGTTTTGGTTTTCTTCTTCAATATTACTTGGGCTATTCAGGGTCTTTTGTGGTTCCATACAAATTTTAGTATTGTTTGTTCTAGCTTTGGGAAGAATGCTGGTACAATGTTGAGTGGATTGCATTGAATGCATAGGTTGCTTTAGGTAGAATTGACATTTTAACAATATTCTTCCAATCTATGAGCATGGAATGTTTTCCCATTTCTTTGTGTCTTCTTCAATTTCCTTCGTAAGTTTTCTATAGTTTTCAGCATACAGATCTTTTACATCGTTGGTTAGGTTTATTCCTAAGTATTTTATGGTTCTTGGTGCAGTNATTCAGGGTCTTTTGTGGTTCCATACAAATTTTAGTATTGTTTGTTCTAGCTTTGGGAAGAATGCTGGTACAATGTTGAGTGGATTGCATTGAATGCATAGGTTGCTTTAGGTAGAATTGACATTTTAACAATATTCTTCCAATCTATGAGCATGGAATGTTTTCCCATTTCTTTGTGTCTTCTTCAATTTCCTTCGTAAGTTTTCTATACTTTTCAGCATACAGATCTTTTACATCGTTGGTTAGGTTTATTCCTAAGTATTTTATGGTTCTTGGTGCAGTTGTGAATGGGATCCGTTTCTTGATTTCTCTTGCTGTTGCTTCATTATTGGTGTATAAAAATGCAAACGATTTCTGTACATTGATTTTGTACTCTGCAACTTTGCTGAATTCATGGATTAGTTGTAGCAGACTTTTGGTGGAGTCTTTTGGGTTTTCCATGTAGAGCATCATGTCATCTGTGAAAAGTGAAAGTTTGACTTCATCTTTGCCACTTTTAATGCCTTTTATTTCATTTCATTGTCTGATCACTGATGCTAGGATTTCCAACACTATATTAAACAATAGTGGTGAGAGTGGACATCCTTGTTGTATTCCTGATATCAGGGGGAAAGCTCTCAATTTTTCCTATTGAGGATGATTTTAGCTGTGGGCTTTAATAAATGGCTTTTATGATGTTTAAGTTCATTTCTTCTATTTTGAGTTTCTCGAGGGTTTTTATTAGAAGGATGCTGTATTTTGTCAAGTGTGAGCAAATTGGTTTTAAATCCCNCCCTCCTGGGCCTCAGTTACTCCATCTGAAATTGAGATAATGGCAGCAATTAGCACTCCGGTTTATTCTACTGAGTCATTATATCTAGAGTCTGTGGCACTGAGCCTGACCCTTGGCAGCTTACAACTATGTAGAGAAGTTTGGAAATAAAACTTTAGAACTAAGAGTTTTATAATCAAGAGACATATTTTGGAATATCTCCTTTTTGATAGAAACCATGTTGAGAAAAAAGGAGGAATTAAAAACAAACCTTAAACTGTGTTTTCACTGAAACTAGGAGACAGAAAACTCACAGACTCCCAGTTGCATATGGATTACTACAAAAGTGAGGCTAACATAGAAGCTCATGATTGTAAAGACTGTGAAGGCAGGGCAGGCAGAGAGTTTCCTGAAGGCTGGCATATCTCAGATCTCTTCAGCAGGTAGCCACTTCCCAAGTGAGTGGGGACTTCTATGAGTTTATGAGAGATTGAGCACCTCACGGGCACTGGAAGGAAGAGAGACCAGGTTCAGAAAGTATTCAGAAGTCCCAAGGGTGCAGATAGCAGATATACCCATCAAGAAATAGTGTCTGAGGGGTACCTGGGTGGCTCAGTCGGTTGAGCATCAGACTCTTGATTTCAGCCCAGGTTATGATCTCATAGTTTGTGAGTTTGAGCCCTGCATGGGGCTCTGTGCTCACAGTAAGGAGCCTGCTTGGGATTCTCTCTACCCCTCTCTCTCTGCCCCTCCGCATCTCA
>NW_027531384.1:81494-93747 GCF_008692635.1 Crocuta crocuta | reverse complement strand
GGAAAGGGCCGTGGAAACCAGGGCTGGTAGGAGAAGGTCACCAGAACCAGGCTGGGCTCTGGGAGAGCAGGGTTGGCTACAGAGGTGACCATATTTAAGCCACTCACTGTAGTGACAGAAGAGAGAGATGTGAACTGGGAAGCTATGGATGATATCCTGGCACATCTCTGTATCCCCTGCCCCATTTCCTACTAGAAGTCTAGGAAAATCCATCCTATTAAGAAGCTCTGCACACAGGATATCATAAAATAAATCATAAATGAGCAATATAAATTCCTACAGGTAGTAGAAATACTTATCTGCAAATGGTTTCTGCCAAGTAAAAATTATAACTTAACATTACAGAAAGAACTAAAAATAAGTCAACAGAAAACTAACAGAAACATATCCTTGAAAGTAATTATATTTATGCAGGAGCACTGCAAAGCACAAACAGAAGATCTCAAAGAATAGGTGACCAGAAAACAGGAAGTGATGGCCTGAAAGCAGGATATGAAATGTTTATCAGCCTAAGACGTTGAATAGAAAAATAAAGTTCTAATCGAAGACTAAATTAGAAGAAGCCCATTGAAGAAGAGCTACCAGAGAAAGCACAGCAAGAGATAGGAAGTGAATGAAAAAGCAGTCTGTGGAAACAGAAGCCATAAAAAGGAGTGAGACAAAAAAATTAAAATGAGAAATTCTTGTAGAATGGCTGATTGCTTACCTGGGAATGTAGCAGGTGAGCTTTAAACATTTGGTCATAGGAAAGAGAAAGGATATTACTAAAGAAGCCTAGAGAACTGTAGTGGCAGTATTAAAATAGTACTAAAATACTTGCTTCTTCAAGCTCCCTTGCAGCAAGAGGTGCCCATTGGACTGCAAAACAACAGAAAAACTTGAGTTTTCTGTAATTTTCACTTGACTGATGGTGTTTTACTGACAGACCATGTTGAAATATTGTCAGAATTAGAGAACACACCATATGTTAAACACCTTGGGAAGTCTTTGGCATTTACTGAATTATACCATTAATATTAGTTCCTTTTTATACTCTTGCCCATCCTTACTTGTACAGCTGAGCATTAACAGTTACATTCCTTTTGTTTCATTCATTCTTTTTAAAAATATTTGTTTATTTAAATTCAAGTTAGTTAACATACAATATACTTTTGGCTTCAGGAGTAGAACCCAGTGATTCCTCTCTTACATATGACACCCACTGCTCATCCCTGCAAGTGCCCTCCTTAATGCCCATCACCCATATAGCTCATTCCCCCACCGACCTCCCCTCCAGCAACCTTCAGTTCATTCTCTGTATTTAAGAGTCTCTTATGGTTTGCCTCCCTCTCTGTTTTTTATCTTATTTATCCTTTCCTCCCCCTATGTTCATTTGTTGTGTTACTTAAATTTCACATATTTGTGAAGTCATATTTGTCTTTCTCTGCTTGACTTATCTCGCTTAGTATAATACAATCTAGTTCCATTCACGTTGTTGCAAATGGCAAGATTTCATTCTTTTTGATCACCAAGTAGTATTCCATTGTATATATATACACCATATCTTCTTTATCCATTCATCAGTTGATACACATTTGGGCTTTTTCCATAATTTGTCTATTGTTGATAGTGCTGCTATAAATATTGAGGTGCATGTTCCCCTTCAAATCAGCATTTTTGTATCCTTTGGATAAATAGTAGTGTAATTGCTGGGTTATAGGGTAGCTCTATTTTTAATGGTTTTGAGGAAACTGCATACAATTCTCCAGAATGGTTGTGCCAGTTTGCATTCCCGCCAGCAGTACAAAAGGTTAGCCTTTCTCCACATTTTTGCCAACATCTGTTTTTTCCCGAGTTGTTGATTTTAAACATTCTGACAGGGGTGAGGTGGTATCTCATTGCAGTTTTGATGTATATTTCTCTGATTATGATTTTCATGTGTTTGTTAGCCATCTGGATGTCTTCTTTGGAAAAGGGTCTATTCATGTCTTTTGACCATTTCCTCACTGGATTATTTGTTTTCTGAAATGGGANAATCCTGTGTTTCATTTTTTCAAAATGAGAATTTTTTTTGAAAAACTACAAATCGTCATACATAGGACCCCCTAGAGGAAGTTAGGAAATGAGCCATTGTGTTAGAGTAAAAAGTATCGAAAACCGGGACTCTGATTCCCAGATTAGACACTAAAGGCTCTATGTTCAGAATCTCTTTTAGCATCAGTTAATTCAAGATGATTCATGTAAATCCCTACACATCATGGTCTTGCAGCAAGTGATAATTAATGACAGCAGTGATGACTAGTTTGATGTACTCTAATAGTCTCAAGATTTACTGCATTAATAACACAGGTGCTTTTGGGGGAAAGTACTTCCGCTCTCTACACCTCACATTCCTTATTTGTAAAAGGGGGGAGGTCATAGTACTTTATGGACTATTGGGGATTAAACAATATATTCTATACAAACTTATGGCAAATGTCCCACAAATGCTATTTCTTATGATTAAAATTATTATTTCTCCAAAGAAATGACCTGGCTGTTGTGATGGTGGTTGTTTTTTGAGTCACTTAAGACCTCATAGAATATGCTCTAAAAAGAAAGGACCATACCTTATGAAAGCGGGCTCCAAACTGCCTGACCAATGCGTGTGCCAGAGTAGAGCCTCCCAGCCCTGATCCTGCATTAACTTTACTACTGAGAGCTTGGAGGCCTGCTGATGGGCTCGGGAGAGGGTATATCCTGCTCCACAGCAAGAAGTGCACTGAGACTGCACTGAGACTCCCTTTCCATCTGGGGATAACAAGCCTGTAGGTAACAGTCATTTTCTGTTTCCCAGGCCATTCTAAATGTCCAGATGCCCAAGACACAGCAATGTTAGAGCCATACTTTGAACAGAAACATGCCATGTTAATATTAATAACATGCAAAGATTCCAAGAGATTTGCAAAACCATAACGAAAAGGCCCAGCAGCTAGGTTACCTGGACCACTGGGAGGAAGTTTGTACAGCCAACTTGAATGTGATCTTTTTTTTTTTTTAACTCTTCTTGTATATATGCTTATGTTTTCTCCCTCCTCCGCTTCCCTGTCTCATTGTAAAAAGAATAGGAAGTCCTACACAGAAGTGAATTTCCAAGAGCTGAAGGCATTTGGATTTAAAGCCATGCTTTTAAACTGGATTTTTTGTTCGTTAGCACTCTAGTGCCTGAGGACTTACTGGGCTGCTAATGCTAATGGCAAGATCAAGGAGGAAGAAGCAGTAAAATGTCCATTTATCATAGGGACACATTAGGTTTTCTGGTTCCCTTTCAAATAAGTTCAGAGATTGTCCCTGTGAACACTACTCCATCCATCTGTAGTCCCTGGAACCTGATCCCCAATTTTGGCTAATTCCCAGAAATAGAAGTGTGGAAGACATAGGGCCAAAATTGTTTGTACCTTGTAAGGAGACCATGAGTTTTCAAACTCCAGTTAATCTCAGTCCTAAATGGTTTTTTTTGGAAAGCTAGTGTCTGAAGCTACTCAAGGATCTAGAACTTATTTGGGACTAAACTCAGCTCCAAGTTTCCCCATGAACTAATCATCCTCTGTGAGGGTATACACATTTTGTTGTTGTTGTTACAGAAGGCATGGCAAGGAAGTTGACACATTTGGGGAACTTCTGATCAGTAAAAACCCTTTACTCTTCATCCTCACTGGTAGTAACAATGGATAGGAAATGGTTTAATCATTCTTTGAGACGTGACTAATAGATGTTGTTATAAAGGAGTTTGCAATCTCATGCCTATTAGGAAAATTAAATGTTGATGATAGGGGAGGTAAGAAATTCTTCGGAAAATGGACTAGAGGTCTAGATGATCTTTATGTTGAAACTTATTTGGGTATGGCTGAGCCTGAGGGAGGAGAAAGCAACCTTTCAGTTTGAACGACAGTAACTGTGGGAATGCATATTATTCAAGCATAGCCCATTCTGCCGCAGGTGCTGCAGGAGTTTTGGAAAACAGTTTGGAAACTCTAGTAAGCGCTGTCCCCCAAAACAACATTTCAGCCAGAAGCCAGAAGTAAGAAAAAGGTAATAGACATTGCTTTAAAAGGATTTATACTTTGTTTTGTTATGAAAGTAAGGTAATAAATGAGAAGATTATCATATAGTAGTGATGGGCACTCTGTTGTCCCTTATGCATTCTATGAGGAATCCCCTAACTGAGCAATTTGGTATTTCAACAGGAGGCCACACATTTCCATGCCCATTTCAAGAAGGCGGGTGGGGAATGCCTTATTCATTTGTGCCACTATGTTGGATACTCCATCTATCCATCCACATCCGTTTGTCTTTTTCTCTACCTTGTTCTGTGCCCCCGGGCACAGTGGACAGCATCAGTTGCTCTCTGAAAAAGAGAGATATCAGAAGATCAGGGTATTGATTCTCTCAGCTTTTTCCCTTCTGAGCCAGGAATTGGCAGTGGCTGCTTCCTCTGCCAAGGATTTTCATTCCTGGTGAATGTTCCTCACTTATACCTATAGACTTTCTTAGAGATGTAGTGGTTGACTCCGCTTTCTTCTTCAGGCCTTGCTACTGTTTGTGCTCTTGTTACGGGCATTGAGTTCCTTTACCAACTCTTATTGGCTTATCTTAACTCTCCTGTATATATTCCTTTTATTAAATCTCTTCAATCATCCATCTCTAGGTCTAACTCTTGCTTCCTCCCAGGAAACTGACTAACACCCTTTCCCATGTGGCACGATACATAGCCCATAATGAGTGCTTAATAAATGCGTCTATCTATTATTGTTTTTATATGTACAACGTGACTACTACATTTAAATCCACTTTTGTCCAATTTTAAGCTGGAGAATTTTCATCATAGAGTATTTCTAGCACTGGAGAATTTCTAGTTGTTATTTGCCTTTGCAGAATCTCAGTTTAAAGAATACAGTTGTGAAGATTTGGGGAGCTGACATATGGTTGCATTTCTGAAAGTTCAAAGATTAGAACTGAAAAATCATAAAAATCTTATTCAAATCAACTCTAATACGTTTCAACATTTTCTTCACTGTAGCAGAATTCATCAAAATAACTTGTATTGAAAATATATGTCCCTTTAGCCTCAGTCTGATTTTTTTTTTTCATTTTCATCTTATTTGTTACAGTGACATATTCACAGTTATAAAATCTGGCTTTGAATTTCTAAGACTCATGTCTTTTTGAGCCAGAAAAAGAGTCTCAGCCTTAACCATGGGCCAAAGTTGGTCTTTTGTCCTATAATGTTATGAAAAGCAGTGATGAAAAAAGGCTTCTCTTCAGATAGGAGTTTCATCAACTAGGAAAATTTGTTAACTTAATTATATGTATGGAGGAAAACTAGTATTTCAAGAATTGTTCCATGTCATTAGATCCATGTCTCTCAAAATGTTCTCCAGAGATAGCTGACAGACACCACATCATCTGAAGAGTTTTCTAACAATGCAAGTTATCTGTCTCAAACCAAGACCTGCTGAATCCAAATACTTGGGAGTATGGCCTCAGTAAGTTGAATATTAATTTTGTTAACTGCCCCAGGTTATATTTCCGTATGCCACATTTGATAACCATTGTATTAATAAGCCATACTAAATNGGATTTATCCAAATATAAGAGAAAAGATACTATATAATAAAGTTAAATAAATAAAAAAGATTTTAGAATGACAATTTTGATATACCTTGTTATAAACTTAGAGTAAGCTGTCAAATTTAAAATTAGAAATTATTTAAATTAGGGGTTGCCTACAGTTCTGTAACAGAATCACCATGGGGTGATTTTAAGAAATTTAAGGAATAACACTTGCCTCTCCACTTAATTCATCATGACCTAGTACTTGATACTTTCTTCTAGGTATTGGTGCATGTGCCTTATCTTGACTGATAGTTTATGATCTTGAAAGCAAGGATCAGGTCTTTTACATTTTGTATAATCTTTAGTTCTTTGTACCCATCTCATGGAAGGATGGTAGTAGATATTTATTGAAAGAATGAATGAGTGAAGGAGGTCATAATTTGGGGATGAGATTATATGTGTGTGAAATGTTTAGGGAGTAATAAAAGGTTCAATAACAAAGTGCTAAACAGTGTGGTACAGAGTTCTCACAATGTTTCAGTGTGACTACAACAGCCGTATAGACATTAATGTGTAAGGAAAAAAAAAGCCTTGGTGAACCTAACACTCCTCTAAAAAATGAAGTCTGGGGGTGCTTGGGTGGCTCAGTAGGTTGAGTGTCCAACTTTGGCTCAGAGCATGATCTCCTGGTTTGTGGGTTTGAGCCCCGCATTGGGCTCTGTGCTGACAGCTCAGAGCCTGGAGTCTGCTTTGGATTCTGTGTCTCCCTCTTCTCTCTGCCCCTCCCCTGCTCGCGCTCTCTCTCGCACTCTTTCTCTCTCAAAAATAAATATTGAAAAAATTTTTAAATGAAGCCTATTGAAACGAAAGTCAACCTTGAGCTGCACCTTGAAGTTTGTAGGAGATCTGGCTAAGAGAAGGGGTTCAGTAAGGAAATTAAATGTATTTGGCTAAAGATGTTGGTTTCACAGAAGTCATACATCATGAAAAAATTGTAGAGACCATTAAAAGTTGAATACTTGACAGGATGTAGTATTGAAGAGGAGAATTGAGCAAGTGAAGATTGTTAGGGTTTGGAGAGTTCAAAGAGCCAGGGAAGTCTGTGTTTGGTCTCATCATTGGGTATAGTTGTCTTGCCCCTTTATGGGTGGGCTATAGAGCTAGAAGGCCAGAGAGGATATAATGAATTGTCAATAATATAGTCTGTATGGTCTCTTTCAAATGAATCTAAATGCATAGGAAAGAAGTAATGTTCCTTCATCCCTTCCTTTTCATTATGGACTCTGGGGCATAAATCTGGGCTGTCAACCAGATTTGGAGTCTAGAAGTTCTGTGGGTAAATAGAGGTGATGTGGACTAGCCCTTGGGCTTTACTTCTTGGGAAACCTATGTTTTCTTCTCCTAAATCCCCACAACCCACAGCTTTCTCTAGATAGAGATTACTGTAGAGAATGATTTTAAATAAAACCCAAAACCTTTATTATGTTGAGAGAGGTGCAGAGTCTTTTTTGCCCAAATAAATGTCTCTATGTCATCTGAATCTAATGGATGAAATATGGTAAGATAGTTGTACAAAGTGGCAGTGTTCGAATCACAATACATTTCCCCCCATAAATCCAATCTTCCAAATGATGTGAGCCTGACTAAATGGCAAACACTTTCTCTTGCTGGAGACCAAGAGTGTCACACATTTTGAACAGGAGCCCAAGTTGTAGAGCAAGATGTGCCATAGTGAGGGTGGGTGACACTACAAAAATAGCAAATAACACTTATCTGAGTGGGTTTGCCACCCTAGCAAGATGTGATTGCCCTTCTTTCTGTCATGCCTGCTTCCAGATTTTCACTCACGTTTCCACTGTACTCGCCAAGCTGAACTCCTAAGTCAGGCCCAAGATGTTCTATTATTAAACTGTTTTCAGAACAAACAGCATAACCCACCTGCATGCTACAGTGCTGCATATGTGTGTGACTGATGGGAGCCAGTAAGCACCCCATGCACCTGTGTTTCCACAGCAGAGAGGGAGGAGAATGTCACTGTTTCCTCAGGGAAGATCATAAAGGTAAACGTGTCACTACCTCAGACTCTGAGCAAGGTTAGGTCCAGGGAAGGAGGCTTCCAGGGCTGTATGGAGACTCATCTCCAAGCACCTCTGAGATCACAGAAGTCCTCTCATTCCAATTTATGGCACTATCTGTGACAGAAGTTTCTCGGCATTCTGGCAGTCTCGGGTACATTCAGCCATACAATACGGAGAGCTCACGATGCGATGCCTGAGGCTGAGATAATGCCCAGCTGTGATTTTATTTCCACTGCTTGGATAATACACTTTGTTTTTTCTACATTCGCCGAAATAGCCTTCTGGAGAAATGGCCAGCATGAAAGAACACTCTGAAAAATCAACATTCCTGATGCATCTTGAGATCACGGCAGCAACAGGAACATATTTCCAAATGGCCAGACTAAATCAGCAGCAAGTCAGGCAGAGGATCTGGTCTCTCCAGAGGACGGTGGCATCATCTTGCCTGAACACAGGCCACCTCGGGGAGGAGGGCGGGAATGAGACTTGCCCAGCAAATTCTGGATTGCTTGGAAATATCCATTGTCAAGCACAACTTGCTCCTCACCGCAGCCACTGATCTTTCAGTAACTTCCAGTTGTTCCTGTTTTTGTTCTACCCCTCTGTTCGTTTTCTGCTTGCACAAAATAAATAGAAGCTAGACTGCTCTCATTTTAAAATCCTAATATTAGTCAATGTATATGGCCCCCAGGAAATGGGTTTGGCTCATAAAGAAGAGTTTTGCTCCTTTTTCTTCTCAATATGGATGCTGTAGAGGAGGAAACCTTTTTCTTTTCTTCTGGAATCTATGGTCTAATAATTAAATTGACAAGACAGATTAACAGGAGAAAAATTTAATTTTGAGCTCATAAAAATATGAAACTTAATGAAATAACCAGAGCAGGCAGCCCTTGTACCTTTTAGATAAACCATAAATTTGTGAGGAATTAAGAAGACAAAGAAATTTGGGCTAGGGGGAGTAAATTGTTGAAGAAGTAAAAGGTTTGTTTAAATAGCCTTCTCAGCCCTAAATTTTCTATCTCTGGTGATATGTATGTCTCTCTATCTCTTGGAACAGGGAGGGGACCTTTCATGTGGAAGAATTGTTTCTTGCTTCCAGGGCGACACACGAAGGTCAAAGCTTCCTTTTTTTTTTTTTTAAACATTCTTTTTTGTTTTTAAATTTGTTTTTTAATGTTTATTTCATTTTGAGAGAGAGAGAGACACAGAGTGTGAGCAGGTGAGGGGCAGAGAGAGGGAGGGAGACACAGAATCTGAAGCAGGCTCCAGGCTCTGAGCTGTCAGCACAGAGCCCGATGTGGGGCTCCAGCCCACAAACTGTGAGATCATGACCTGAGCTGAAGTCGGCCACTTAACCGACTGAGCCACCCAGGCTCCCCCAAAGATTCCTTCTTGTACCATCTGCTTTTAAATAGCTTTAGTTCAAAATAATCAACATGCTGAAGGGGCCTATTCTGGGGCAGCCTGCCTTGAACCCCACCAATGTGACTGCAGTAGTCCCTCCTTGATCTGCAGCTGGGCTTTCCATGGTCCCAGTTAGCAGAAGCCAGTTGTACCGGAAGCAGATGATCATTCTCCTGACATATTGTCACAAGGTCACACTAGTAGCATATCTACTGCTACATCATCACAGCCATTCACGTCATTTCATCTCATCATGTAGACATTTCATCATCTTACAGCAGCATGAAAAGAAGGGTAAGTAGAGTACAATTAAGATTCTTTGAGAGAGACCACATTCACATAGCTTTCATTACAGTATATTGTTATAATCGTTTTATTTAATTGTTAATCTGCTGTACTTAATTTATAAATTGAACTTCATCAGAAGTAATTACCTATAGAAAAAAAATCACAGTATATATACGGTTTGGTACTATGTATGGTTTCAGGCATCCACTGGGGATCTTGAACATATCTCTGCAGATAAGAGGGGATTACTATATTCAAAATGCAGGGCATTTGTATTGTCAAATTTGTAGCAAAGCTCTTAGTGACTAGCTCTTAGTTGCATAGCTGATTACTGCAACATAGTTGGCTGTTTTGTTTTTTTTTTTTTGTTTTGTTTTGTTTTAGCATGTAATTTCTGGCATGCTCAAGTTTTTGATGGGGTGGGTGATGTTTAGAATTTAGGCAGAGATAAGGATGAACAGAATTCAGGGTTTACTATGATATTTCACCACATGAATTTTATCTATTTCTAAAGCATATCAAATAGCTTTAAGGTAGGAGATTCCTAAACCAAAGGCTGTCTATCTGCATGTTATCTTTAATATGGGCAAATGATTAAGGAGCCTTAGCTTAAGACACTTGTCAATCCTTCATGGCATGACCCCATGCAACCCCTCTCCCTGCTCATGATTCATGTTTCAGCCATATTTCTGCAGTTGACACATAACTTTTTAGTGCTTCACATATGGCAACAATGTCAAGCTTTTCCTTGATACTTCCTATGGAAAAAATGTGGAGGAGAAAACATAAGAGGTGAATAAGAAGCAAAATATTTACGGTCTCTGTGCTGCCACTCAAGTATTTTCTCCCATATCCTCAGCTAACTCTATTTCATGTTATTTTCAAGAAAGTTATAAAATTTCCATGTAAACAGATAGAAAAGAAGCTTAGCAGTTCACTGAACTGAATTTGAAAATCTAGTATTTACATCCGTGAATTGATATAATCTAACTACAAAGGAACTAGTTAATGGGTTCATCAAAGGCAAAAGAATAACATGAAAAGGGAACTGTTGTGTGATTTATTTTTTACTCTTTTGAAGTATGACTAAAATATGACTCAGAGCCTCCTACCCTATGTTCCATGGAACTGTTAACTCCTGGAGTTAACATTCAGTAAGAATCTGAGGGAGAAGGGAAGAGGGTAAATATGTGACAGTACAGAACCATCTCTTCTCTTACAGCATCACTGAGTCCTTACAGGGCAGTCACAGGTCACAGCTGGCTCCCTATACCCTTGTCATTTAAGCAGTAGGGGCAGACCGTGGGCGAGGAGGAGGAAGGCTTCTATTGAAGGGATCTTGGATAAGCTTTGCTTTGTTTGATTCTGACCTATATTCTTTCTTCTCTATTAGTAACACCTAAAAAATTTAGCACCGTTACATTTAAAAATTATTAAAACTATTTTTTTTTTTACAAATAGCTTATTGTCAAGTTGGTTTCCATTTAACACCCAGTGCTATTTTTAAAGCAACACAGGTATACACTTGGTCACTGAAGATAGAGGCTTCCCCCTATTTAAAAACAAATTACCCTGCTTCTCTTGTCATTTAATTTCTTTGTTGCTTGAGTTAGTACTTTTAGTCTCTGTCCTACTGCTCCAGTGAAGAGGCACTGGGGCTGAAGACTCTGGTTTGTAATCCAAGACTTCATGCTACAGCTGCTGGGGTTAGCGAAGGAGGGTATACGGATCAACGAAATTTACTCATGCCTATTATATGGGAATGAACAGCTGATTCCCAGAGCAAGAGCTGGGCCACTTCAAGCTGGAATCATTCATCCAAAGAAAGAGCTGATGTGTCAGCCAGGAAAAGAGTGATTGTAAAGATAAAAGGAATTCTCATGGCGAAGCAAAACAGCAGAGTGGGTACCTACTCAGAACTGGGGGGATCTCAAAGAATAGATTGGAAACAGAAGGGGCTGTAGCTCCATAGTGAACAAGTGGGTCATTCCTCACCGGATGTTGCTGAAATACTACCGGAGTAAAAGATTCCCAATAATAAAATAGGGCTGAAAAAGGACTTTAAGAGAATTCCAGTGATTTATTCTGCTCCCATATTTCTTTTTTTTTCTTGGAAACTGCTATGAAGGTATGATCATCCTTTCTCTGCGCTTTTCTGTTTGTTTATTTTTGCTTTGGGGTTGTTGGCTGCAATTTCTCTCATAAGAGAGTGAAAATTAATGAAAAGGAATTTGAAATGCTTTTGCACAGATAACTTTGGGATATTTTTGCCACCCATGAGTATTTTTACATTTTATCCGTTTTTAAAACGTAGAGACCCTATAGTTAATACTTCTTGTGTTTTTCTAGGAATTTGACAAATGAATACAGTAGCATAGTAATCACCAGAAATAAAATACAAGAGTTATCTCAACCCCATGATATTCCTTGTGCTGCTTATTTAAAATCACATCCCCATCAGCCCCTGAAAAAGTGAATTTTTTAATGTTTCTATACATTTACCTTTTCTAGAATGTCCTATAAATGGAGTTATACAGTATGTATTTTTTTTTCTTTTTTTAATCTGGCATCTTTCACATGAGATTTGGCACATTATTGTGTAGATCAGAAGCTGTGCACATCTAAAGTTCATTGCTTTTATAGATGAGTAGTATTCCATGTTATAGATGTTTCATAGTTAATTCATTCATTACTTGACAGACATTTAGGCTGTTTCCAAATTTTGGTACATATGAAGAAAGTAACTTTTCATTTTCTTAAAATATTTTCTGGTGCTCCTTGTGGCTTCCTCTCTGATTATTTACTAAAATCTTAAAAAATTTTAGTTAATTCCATTATGGTCAGAGGACACACTTTGGATAATTATAATCATTATAAAATTGTTGAGGTTTGTTTTATGGCTTAAGTCA
>NW_027531384.1:78968-81427 GCF_008692635.1 Crocuta crocuta | reverse complement strand
TGTATTGGTGAATATTCCATGTGACGTGAAAAGAATGTATTCTGCTGATGCTGGGCGGTTTATTCTAAAATGGCAGTTATACCAAATTGGTTGTTATAGGGTAGTCTGTTGTATAGTTTCACATATATATAAATTTTTGCATAATTTAAAATGAAAGTATGTTAATTTAAAAAGAAGAGAAATGACTACAATGAAACAATAAGAAATTACTAGAAGAAAATAGGATACAATAATTTCAATGTAAAGAGCTTAAAATGGAATAAAGTTGATAAATATAAATGAATCACAAGACACTTAGTACTGCTTACAAAAGGAAAATGGTTGGTGGAGTATTGATCTCAGACAAGTTAGAACTCATGATGAAAGCATTAAGTAGACATCGGTTTTCTACTGATAAAAATTTCAGCCCAGGAAATCACAAACACCGTGGTCTTGAATCTTTGGTGACTCAGACTCTCGATCTAGGGATTGTGAGTTCAAGCCCCACATTGGGCATAGAGCCTACTGGAAAAAAAAAAATAAGTAAACAAGTAAAATAAAATACTTAAGGTGAAATATGAATAATAATTTTAAGGAGAAAGTAACCAATCTACCATCTTAGTGGGACATTAATGTGCATTAAAAAGTGATAGATTAAAAAGACCAAAAATGATCAATGATATTGAGGATTTAAATAATATCAGTAAGAAATATGAGTAATTAGGGGCGCCTGGGTGGCTTAGTCGGTTAGGCGTCCGACTTTCGCTTAGGTCATGATCTCGCGGTTCGTGGGTTCGAGCCCCGCGTCGGGCTCTGTGCTGACTGCCAGCTNAATCTCAAAAAATTAGAAAACAGGAAAAAAAAAGAAAAACCTCTAAAAGTTACATTTACTTAATGTAATGCAATAAGAATGGAAACTACAACAGGATAACTCTAAACTCAAAACTGCCTTTTAAAGGCTAATACATAATAATTATTATTTATGATGGAAATTAGAAATATAAAAATGAAGAAAAATGAGAATACCTCATATTGAAATGTTAAAGTAATGCTAAAGAGGAATTCATGAAAATAATTTAGAGCCTCAAACATTTTTGTTTTAAAGAGTATAGCTTCAAATACATATTAAAGTATATTTCAAGTACATAAGATATACAAGCACAATGAAACTTTTAAGAAGCAAATTAGTAAGGAGATAAATAAGTGAGTTATTGGAAAAAAGTTGATAGAGAAACCAAAAGTTGTTTCTTTGGAAAGATCAGTCGAATAGTTAAGCTTTATTTGGTTTCTTTTGAGCATTTAGATGAACAGAGAAAGAGAACACAATCAGACAGAATGAGAAATGACTCTTAGGCAAATGTATGGAATATACTGTAATGTTTTTGAGAGTGCATGTGTGCGGATATGCACATTCAGGAGAAGGGCAGAAGGAAAAGGAGAGAGAGAATCCTAGGCAGTCTTCACATCCGTAAGATCATGACCTGAGCCGAAATCAAGAGATAGACGCTTAATGGACTGAGCCACACAGGTACCCCAAAATATATATCATTAAAAATATAGTTCCTTCTAGTGTATCATTAAAGAATATGAAACTTTAGAGAAATTACTTTTTTTCCCTAGAAAATAGCAGCCACTCAAATTAAGCTGAATTTATAGAAAACTTGGATATATAAGCCACCAGACAATAAATGGAAAGGTGGGTAAAATCCTTTCCCTAACTGGACACCAAACCCAGTCCATGTTTAAAGGTCAGTCCTACTAATCCTTTAATGAGGGTGATACATGCATTTTCTTTTCAGAGCATACAAAAAGAGACTGACATTTTTCACGTTCATTCTTTGAGGCTTGCCTACGACTGAGACAGTAAATCGNGATAAGGACAGATCACACGGAACACACTAATAAACACATAAATGCACACATTCAGACAGATACACCATTGAGAAAATATCAATAAAGGCAAAATTTTCTAAATACTAACACACTGTATCCTCTCTGTATTAATATAAAAAGATCTATTATTAGAATAAACATTGACTCAATATTGAGAAATCCATTAATGTGCACTGCTACATTTTGAAATTAAAAGAGAGGGAAAAACAAATGTTGAAAAAAGTATCTTTTAAAACTATCACTTATCTTTATTTTTTTTAAGTTAGAAAAAAATTAAGAACAAAGGAAATTGTCTTAATTTGATCAATCATATCTACCAAATTTGATCAAATACTACAATAAAATCTTTTAACATTAAAGAATGCTTCCTCTTAGAAATCAGGAGCAAAACAAAGTTGATTCCTATTTTCAAATATTACCTACATAATTCATGGAAACAAAGAAAAGAGGAGCATGCATGTTAGAAAGGAAGAGAAAAAACTATCATCCTTAGCAGATTGTATGATTTTCCATGTATGACATATAAAAGTATTAAGTGAACAAGTAATTACAACTCTTATAAAAATTTTAGATGTCTTTGTGCAAGA
>NW_027531384.1:77861-78602 GCF_008692635.1 Crocuta crocuta | reverse complement strand
TTAGAACCAATAATTATTTTAAAATGTAATTTGGAATTAAATAATAAATATGACATACTAAAGAAATTGACCAAAATTGTGGAAGACTTTTATAGCTCTATGGATAAGTCCCTATTGATGGGTGTAAAGGGAAAACTTGAAAACAAAAAGAGGAAACACAGCTTTAGATAGAAGACTTACTGAAAGTAGGCTTAACCTACTATCAAAACCCTGGCAAAATTGAAGCTCCTTAGCTTAAATGTGCTGCAAACTTCATGATTCTTATTAAAATGAAATTGAAATGGAAGAGTTGAATCAGTATAAAATGCAGTTTTAATAAAAGAATATTGTATATAACTTGATAGGATTCTCAAATTAAAGATTACATAAAGCTAAGTATATAAAATGAAAAAATGAAGATTACTATGTATAAAGATTTTATAAAGAAACATTATTAAAAGTTTGATAGTACTACATAAGTAGGGCAATGAAACAGTAGAAAATCCAGACACTCATTCTCATATATATATTTATATATACACACACACATACATGTATATGCACATGTATTTATATATATGTTATATATATTATTAATTGGTGTTGTAATAATTTGGCCATACACTTGTAAAGACTCACACACATCTATACATATACATACACGCGTATGTTTTATGTATAGTGTATATGTAAATTTTAATAAGTTGTTAAAATGCCATTTTTTTATCAGTGGGCAAAGGAGGGGAGATTCAGTCTTTTTAA
>NW_027531384.1:76585-77797 GCF_008692635.1 Crocuta crocuta | reverse complement strand
GAATATTATCTACCTCACCCCATGTGTGAGAATACATTTTAGGTAGATTCTAGGCTTAAATAATTTTTATTATGGTTAGATGAAAATATGGGACAGTGTTTTTACTATCCTTGAATTCATCTTCTTAAGTGATACTCCAAATCTCAAAGTTCTAAGGAAAACAAAGACTTAAGTTTGATTCTATAAAAAGTAAGTATTGTTGTCTGATCCAAGCAAACACAAAGATAAAAATTACATGTAAAGTGAACAAAAATATTTGCAACATACTCAGGAAAGGATAAGCATTCATAACATTATTGAAGCATTATTGAACTACACTAGGGAAAGCGATAATATTCAATTCAGTTCCATAAGTTAAAAAAACAGACAGTTGGTTAAAGCTATAATCAGGAAGAGATCAGAAGTTTTCAAAGGGCCAGTACATTTCTGGAAAGATATTCAACATCACAGATAAGACTAGGAATTCAATGTTTGACTGTCACGCAGTAAAGAGTTTTTAAAGATTGACAGTATGGGCAAGGGGGTGAGCATACACTGATTCTCATACAGTGTTGATTTAAATATATCTTGTAACAAACCCTGTGAGATATTGGCAAGATTTCCTAAAGTTTTAAATGGGTATGCACTGATCCAGCAATTCCCATTCTGGATATCTACCTTAAAAATCATTATCAGCCGTGTGCCTGACTGGCTCAGTTGGTACAGCAAGCAACTCTTGATCTGCGGGTTGTGAGTCCCATCCCCATGTTGGGCATGAGGCCTACTTTAAAAAAAACAAANAAAAAAAAAAAAAAAAAAAAAAAAAAAAAAACAACTCTTAAAAAAATGAGTAACAGTGTGCTTGGTGATGTATAGGTTGTTTTAATGATAATCATCCTTAGATTTTTATAGTAACCATTTTGACCGAAATGCTGAGTTGTTACCGTGAAGAAAGTGTAATTTTACATTTTAACTCCATATTCATCTGTTCTGTTTGAACTTTTTAAAAGCCTTTTGAAATAACTTGACATCTCACAGTACATCTGCAAACCTCTTACTGTCTTGAGAAATTGTTCAGGCTGGATAAGTAGAATACAGTGGGTTTCATTGATTTTATTGCTTCTTTGTAACTTGTTGCTGGGTTTAGGGAAATAAATGTAGGTGAAAATATTATCTAGAGTGGTAGATATTGACATTTATTGAAAGGATTATTTAAATGATACATTGATAGAA
>NW_027531384.1:74378-76518 GCF_008692635.1 Crocuta crocuta | reverse complement strand
AGAAGAGTCCTACATTTTTTAGAAATGCCTCCTGTGCCAGGGAGAGATTATTCCTTTGTTAATGTCAGAGGCTGCACAACTCGAAGTCCTGCTCTGGTATCACACACACAGAATGACTTTTAGGATGGAATAGAACAGAACTCAAAGTGGGAAATGGTATTTTTGACAAGTGAATATTTCCAATTTATGTACAGCATTCTGGAGCTAAAAGAAAAATGATGGAAATTTCTTTCAAATTCAGATTAGTTTTTCAACCAGGCTTAGGAAATTAACTACCATCATATCAGCATTGAGAGGCGGAATAATTTTGGTTTAAGCACTTATTTTTTGGGGGGACCTAATTCTATTCTGACTTGTGCATTATTATTGTAAATGATATGTGTCGACATCATTTAATGGTCTTTTATATTTTTGCCACATTATAAATATGAGGTGATCATAAATAAATGTGAAGTCTAAAAATGATTTTTAAAGTTAAGTCTAAACATTTCTACAATTCACAAGTATAAAATTACTAAAGGAAAGGGAACTTGCCAAGAGAAAGCTAAAAACTGCAAGGTCATAATACTACTTAATGTTATCTTGAGTAACAAACAAGAAATCTATTTGTAAACCTTTCTGATTGATATCTGTATGAAACTTGTATTCAGTGCTTTATAAGAACCTAATATTTAATTTATGACTCAGAAGGGAGGAGGAGATCTTCCCTCAGTTTGGGCTATAGATTTTATAAAACAACCATTTTACATCCCCAAAAATAGTGTATGAAAGTTTCTATTGCATTTTCCTATCAGCACTTGGTAACATCAGGCACTTTAAGTAGATGTGGATCAGACTGATATATAATAAAATTTTCTTGATAACAATTTTTTTTCCTGGTTGGTGAGGACGTACAGTAACTTGTTTTATGTCGTTAGCCATTCAGGATTTTTCTTCTGTTAAATATACACACATGTGTACGTGCACATGCACATATGGTAAATATTTTTTTATCTGTATATTTACATTTGCATCTTTATCTTATATACTAATACTGAACTCACTAGAATCATTCCAAGCATCTTTTCTCACACTACGGCTTATATTTTAACTTATTTATGGCATCTTTTGATATTTTAATTTTGCCAAAGATAAATTCATAGTTTTTGTTTATTCTCAATTCCTTGTTTTGGTCTTTTTCTCTCCTTTACTACCTCAGTATCATTACTATATTTGCTATACATTTTAATATTTTTATATTTTAATTCTTCTCATCAGGCTTCAATTAATATTGTGTAGTGTAGTAAAAAAATGTTTTTCCATATGAATGGCCAGATGTATTGGTGTTCTTTAAAAATTAAAATGGAGCAGGGGTGCCTGGGTGGCTCATTTGGTTAAGTATCCATCCGACTTCACCTCCAGTCTTGATCTCGCAGTTTGGGAGTTCGAGCCCTGTGTCAGGCTCTGTGCTGACAGCTCAGAGCCTGGAGCCTGCTTCTGATTCTGTGTCTTCCTCTCTTTCTGCTCCTCCCCAACTTTTGCTCTGTCTCTCTCTCTCTCTCTCTCTCTCTCTCTCAAAAATAAATAAACATTTTTTTTTTTTAATTTGAATGGAACATTCTCCCTTCCATGCATTCATAATGTAACCTGTCTTATACCAAATTCTTGGTGTGTATGCATATGTGTATATGCATGTGAACATATCTATGGACTATTTTTGTCATTGTTTTATTGATTATCCCTAATTTTTTGCCAACATCACATTTTAAAAATTACTGTATACTTTTAATAAGCCATATGTTTTGTACAGAGTATCCCTCCTAGAGTTCTTCAAAATTATTTGGCTATTATGGCCCTTTTAAACTTCTATATGTATTATCAGATCAGTTTTTTAATTTCTGCAAAAATACTGTTTTTTGATATGCATTGAACTCCTAGATGAAGAAAACCTTGACATCTTTACAATGTGTAGTCTTTGTGTCCACGCACATAATCTACCCATCTAAAAATGTTAGCATTTACTGTGTCTGTCTGTAGCAAATTAATAAATTTGTCCATTATGTCTGACATTTTTTATTAGATTTATTCCTGGGAGTCTTTAAAAAAATTTTTTTGAAGTTTATTTCTTTATTTTTGAGAAAGAGAGTGAGCATGAACAGGG
>NW_027531384.1:73212-74312 GCF_008692635.1 Crocuta crocuta | reverse complement strand
ACAGGGGCTAGAAGAGGGGGAGAGAGGATCCCTGGGTGTCTCTTAAATATTGCCAATGGTATTTTTATAAATAATAGGTCTAGGGGCACCTGGCTGGCTTGGTCAGTAGAGTATGTGACTCTTGATCTCGAGGTTGTAGGTTCAAACCCTACATTGGGCATAGATTACTGAAAAATAAAATCTTTAAATAAATAATAGGTCTAATTTGGTTATATACATTTTCTGATGCTATTGAATGACGATTACTTGCAAAGTTGTGAATATGCTTTAGGCAAAACAAGGTGTGATAGTGCCATACCTCTGGGAGCTCATGCTGCCACAGGCCTGAAGGATATGGATATAGCTGTTTGAGAGGAGCTGTGGATTCCCATAGAGGAAAGCAGGCAGTCCACAGGAGTCTGTGGGAGGGAGGTTGGGGACTGCACCAGGGAAAACAGTACTCTGCCCTCACACTGCTTTTGCCCTCCATTTTGTTGCCAGTATCTCTCATTGGCTGAACCCAACTGAAAGCCTGAGGGCTACAGAAGCTATGGATTGAGTCCATAAAGAATGGACTTGGAGCACAGAGTGGAGTGTAGAGGGATCCAGAGTGGATATTGCAGGAACTATACAGCACTCCCCTATTTGTATTAATCAGGGTTCTTCAGAAAAGCAGAACCAACAGGATATAGGTACTGGGTCACATAATTATGGAGACTGAGAAGTCCCATGTTCTGCCTATACGTTGGAGACCCAGGGAAACTAGTGGTGTCCTTTAAAGCCCTGGGAGCCAGATAGCTGATGGTGTAGATTCTAGGCGGGGTGAGATGGCTGAGATGCCAGCTCAGTTTGGCAGAGAACAAATTCAACCTTCTTTCACCATTCTCTTATATTCAGACTTTGAACAGAATGGCAGATGCCCACCCACATTGGGAAGGGCTATCTGCTTTACTATGTCCACCAGTTCAAATGCTAACCTCTTCGAGGAACAGCCTCACACCCAGAAATAACATTTAACCAGCTATCTGGTCATCCGTTGGCCCAATCAAGTGGACCTAAAATTAACTGTCACAGTGGTTTATACATATTAACTCAGTCCTTAGAACACCCCATCAGGTAAA
>NW_027531384.1:71480-73183 GCF_008692635.1 Crocuta crocuta | reverse complement strand
CAGGAAAATACTTTTATATTTACTTTATAAATGAAGAAACTGAAGTCCAGACAGATTAAGTAACTTTACTGACGTCTCATAGTCTGTCAGTGATGGAGCTGGGCTTTTAATCCTGGCTAACAAATTGCCAAATCCATACTCTTAAACATTCCTCTTATGTTTTATCTGTTAATGGTGAAATAACATTAATGACATGAATAAATATTGAACTATTCTTTCCTTGCCAGGTGAAATTTTGATTAAAATTAAATTGATAAAATACTGGGATATTTTACATATTTATGATATTGTGTCTTCCATATCACAGTCTTCTCTACTCATTTAGGTTTTCTTTAATAATAAGCTTTGCAATTACCTCTAAAAAGACCTTGTACAACTTTTGCTAGATTTATTCTTAGCTTTATTTTTGTTATTATTGTAAAGTTTTTACAAATAACTGTAGGATTTATGTGTGTATAGATTGGGGTATAGTTTATTTTTTTATATTATTTCCCAGCAAACTTGGTAAACACTCATTAATTGTGTAGATTTAACTATAATTACTTTTGAGTTTCTATATAGGCAATTATCTTAAGTGAATAATGACAATTCTGTGCTTTCCTTTCTAACCATTCTATGTTTAAATTGTTTTTCCTTGTATGTGATACTGGCTGAGTCCTCCATTACAGTGCTAAAGAGAGGAGGTGATAGCGGGCGTTCTTGTCTTACTGGTTATCTTAAAAGGGATATTTCCTTCATTTCACCTTGACTTTGATATTTGCTTTTAAAGAAGTTCGTTTATATACCAAATTTGCTAGTAGTTAAAAAAATTAAACATATTTAAATGTTATTGAAATTCATATGATTTTCTCAGTAATTTTGTCACTGGGGTAAATTATATCCCTGAACAAACCTAAGGTAAGTCAANGAGAACAAACTGAGGGCTGATGGGGGTGGGGGAGAGGGGAAAAGGGGTGATGGGCATGGAGGAGGGCACTTGTGGGGATGAGCACTGGTGTTATATGGAAACCAACTCGACAATAAACTATTTAAAAAAGATGTGATCAGCTAAAAAAACAACAACTATATTCTATGCTTTTTCACATTGTTCAATGCAATTGTGTCTTAGGTCAGGAAACTAAAAGCAGACAGATGTTTGGTTGCAGATGAATTATTAAGAGAATGCTCTGTAGGAGGGAAAGGGACAGAACCAAGCAAGGATGTAGTCTCAGACAGCATTGGTTTGCAAAGCACCTTTCCAGAGGCTTTCTGCTTTGAGACAAGTGGGTTGAGTTTTGTAATCAATTCCTCATTGACTGCTCTCAGTAGAGCAGCACAGGTGGAGGGCAGGTAGATGCCAGGGCATGACCACAACCTGATTTTGTAAATAAAGTTTTACTGAAACACAGCTCTCCTTAGTCATTTACATATTGTTTAGGGCTGTTTCTGTGCTACAAGGGTGCGGTTGTGCTACAAGGGTATTGGAGACTATCTGGCCCATAAACTATTTTCAGTTTGGCCCTTGACAGTAAAATAATGCAGACACTTTGTCTGGACTGATGTGGAGATTGATAATTTTAAAAAACATTTTCTTTAATTTGTTGGTTTGCTTTATGGTATCAAGTTTATAATAATTTTGATTATCATAGTCAAGTGGACTGTTTAACCATTTTCCAGTCCTTGGAATTTTTTTAAAGTTGGTAAAATTTTTCTTAGAGCTCACC
>NW_027531384.1:59054-71342 GCF_008692635.1 Crocuta crocuta | reverse complement strand
AAGCTCTGATATTTTCTTTGACTGTTTAGCTATTTTGAAAAATTATTTATATTTTCCATATCATTTTGTTTCACTATTGCTTACTAATATTTTTATAAGACTGTTTATGTGAGCTAAGTTTTTTTTGTTGATGTTTAGTTATTTCATCTTCTCAACTCTTTATTTCCTTAACATTTTTTAATGTCTCCCTTTTTTGTTTTATTTTGGTTTTCTGTTTTTTTTTAAATCTTTTCAAATAATAATGCTGATTTTCTGTTTTATTCTTTTCTTATTTCTAATTTACCAAGTTGTGTTTGTATCTGTATTATGTCTTCATTTTATCTTCCTTAGATTCTCTGGTTTATTTCCAAAGCTTTTCAGTTGTATGTTTGGATCATAAATTTTAGCCTTTCTATTTCCCAGTACAAATGCATGACTTATGGCATTTTAAGTAGTTTTCTTATGTATCTATCATCTAATTGTCTTTCCAGCATGGTTAATTCATTTAGTCATGAGTCGTTTGAAATATGTTTTATAATTTATAAATATACAAGGCTTTCCTAATTAGCATTTATTGCTGATTTTCACTTAATTACTTTGTATCAGAGAACATATTGTATATGATTGCAATTTATTAAAATTTTTATTTGCTTCATGATAAAATGTATGGCCATTAAAGAATGTTCTATGTATAATTGAATGACTTTGAGGTTTGGTATATTTTAGTAATTTTGGAAAATTCTCTGTAAATATCTTGAATTGGATTTCCAGATGGAGAGCCTAGAGAAAATAGAAGAGTATTATTCAGATATATGAAGCCTTCTTTCTCAGTCTTCCATTTCTCTTAATTTCTAATATTCACTACCTTTTTTCTCTATTAAACATTCTGTATAATTTCTTCATATCTATCAATTATTAGTTTTTCCTCATCTCCATTGAATATATTGCTTAGCTGATCTTGAGTATTTAAAGTTCAAATTGTATAGTGTTTTTAAAAGTTTTTTCTTTTTTCTAATTTATTTTTTCTTAATTTACATCCAAGTTAGTTAGCCTCTAGTGCAACCATGATTTCAGGAGTAGATTCCTTAATGTCCCTCACCCATTTAGCCCATCCCCCCTCCCACAACCCCTCCAGTAACCCTCTGTTTTCCATATTTAAGAGTCTATCATGTTTTGTCCCCATTCTTATTTTTATATTATTTGTGCTTCCCTTTCCTTACGTTCATCTGTTCTGTGTCTTAAAGTCCTCATTGCAGTGAAGTCATATGATCTTTGTTTTACTCCGACTAATTTCACTTAGCATAATACTCTGGTTCCATCCATGTAGTTGCAAATGGCAAGATTTCATTCTTTTTGATTGCCGAGTAATCCTCCATTGTATATATACAAATTGTACAGTATTTTTAATTTCTAGATACTCCATTTGTTTTTCTGTAATTTGTTTTGTTACTTTTATAAGTTTCTGCTGATATTTTTAATTTCTTTTCTTACTTCTTTAGATGTTTTAAACATAATTATTTTATATTGTGTATCTGATGAGTCCTACGTATGACATTTTTGTGTATCTAATTCTGTCATTTTTCTGACTTGATCATGGTGCATCATTTCGATGTTTTGATGTAACATCTTACGAATTTTTATTATATGTACCTATGCTTTGCAATGTTGTATTTGTGTGGGTATTCCTTAGGCTTAGAGTAAAGTTCCTTCTTCTGGGGAGGTTTTATGTTTCCTTGGGAGTAGTGTGAAATTCAGCTGTAAACTCACCTANACAAGGCCTCTGTTTAAAAAGTGACTTAAGAGGTTGCTCACCTCTCTGCAGTTCTTCTTCCAATTTGTTTTTGGCATTTCAGGATTTATTCCTTTTTCTTAGCTCAATGATGATTAAGAATCAAAAATGTCACTCAGGTTTACTTTTCCATGGTAGCGTTGCTCAACATATTAATGGAAATGGAATCCTTGATTGATTTAATAGAGTGATACATTCAGTTTCCTATTATGCCATTTAGGATTTAACATTATATTCCTAAATGAGATTGGTGTAATTATTTTGTTTTCCCTTATTATCTCTTAATGGTTGGAATATCATAATTATCCTAGCTTTAGAAAATATACTGAGGNACCTCGTGTTCTGACAGGGACCTTAGGGTTTTCATATTAGATGAGGGTTTGACATTAATGTCTAACCGCAGAATTCTTCTGTCTCATAGGAGATAAGAATTTGAATCTCCACACATGCATGGCAGAGTCTAGGATTTTGTTTTCTCAAAGAAGTCTTAATTATTTCCCAGCCAGAAGACTGGGCAGATAACCATTTTCCTTGTTGCTTCTCTATTCCAGAAAGTGTAGTTTTTCCAGTTCCCTTTAATGCGGGGATTTATGCAGAGATTTCAGTTCCATTTCTTCATATCAGGCTTCGTACCGGCACAAGACCACATCCTCTGGGCATTACAACCTGAGTCTCATGCTACCAGGACCTGTTTTCAGGTTTGATAACATACTAAAGCACCATGATATCAACCTGTAGAGTTACCATGGTTTTGACTTCCTTTTTGCTTCTGGAAACAAAGATAGAAGCATCTTTTACTCTATATATAGCTAAGTTGTGAATTAACACTTTTGTCCAGGATTTTCGTGTTCCTAGACTTGCAGGGGCATCGAGGTCATTCACCACACTGTGCTACCAGAAGCAGCCTTACATTTCCTGCTAGTCGAAGTGAGAATGTTGAAATGCTGCTCAAATCTCTTCATCAGTGACATGGGGGAAAATACTGTCATTTTTCCTAATGGAATCATATGGAAGGATGACCTAAATCATTATAAAATCACATTATTCTGTGAATAGTGCCCTAAATGGATGCCAGAGGCATTGATACTTTAATTTTCTCTTTTGTGTTTTTTTTCCCTATACTGTCTCCTTTTGAAATCCTGGCTTATAGCCCATAAATGTAATGTTTTTCACTTATGTCATTTTCTGATTATAGCATTTCATGTTTTTCAGTGCAGGGGAGATTTTAACACAAGATTTCACTTCAATAATATCCTCATAAGCCTGTTTGAAAAGTAATATGGTTTCTATTCTGTTTTGTCACTATAGATGACAGTCCCAGAGGGATTTTGAGTTTGTTCTTCACTTTCGAACATGTGTGTGTGTGTGTGTGTGTGTGTGTGTGTGTGTGTCTGTATCTTCGAACTGATCTTCAAAGTGATAAAATGAGCATCTTCCAGGAGTGATCAAATTAAAATAATGGAAAACTTTTCTGCATTATAATGAGAGCATTATCTCAGCCTGTGCTTACTACTCTTCTAAGGACACTTTTGATCTTATTGTTGCTGGTCCAAGCTCTGAGTTCTCACAAAAGAATTTCACATGGTAGAATTCCTGTATTCACTAACTTTTATTTAAAAAACTTTTTAATGTTTATTTTTGAGACAGAGGGAGACAGAGCATGAGTGGGGGAAGAACAGAAAGAGAAGGAGACATAGAATCTGAAGCAGGCTCCAGGCTCTAAGCTGTCAGCACAGAGCCTGATTTGGGACTTGAACTCACAAGCTTTCACTAACTTTTAAAATATCTTAACACATTAAAAAATATATCTACATGCTTCTAATTCACCTTGTTAAGGTCACCTAGAGTCATACAGTCATGTGGTAATCATTTCACACTGTATATGTATATCAAATCATCATGTTGTACACCTTGCACATATATGGTTTTATTTGTCTGTTATACCTTAGTTAAGCTGACAAAAATGAAGTGAAGANAGAGGTACAGCCTATAATTTTAGATACTTTAATAGTGATTCATGACCATATGACTCTCTAGGTGACGTTAACAAAGTGAATTAGAAGCATGTAGATATTTGGATATCAAGGCAGCCTCAACCTTTTATAAAAGTTATACATTACATTTTGAGAGTTGATGATGGATGCTTTTCCATATGAACTACATCTGTTGAGAGAAACATTAGTGGTGGAATACTAATAAATCAGCCATTCTTCAGAATGTATGTTGTTCTTTGTTGCATTTGTAGAAGAATAATGTCCACATTAGGGAACTGATAATTCCAGAATACTCTGTATTTGTTGGGCCATATGTGGTATGTTGGGTTCAGTTCTGGGTGCCACATTTTATGAGGATCTTTGAAAGACTGGAATATGTTCAAAGGAAGCTGAGTGGGAGGTTGAAATGATGACATATGAGGAATTAGTGAAAATTTTGGAAATGTTGAGCTGGAAGAGCAGAACACATAGAAAGCACATAAGAATTGTCTTTAAAAATTGGAAGAGTTGCCAGTCATTCAGCATACAGTCCTTGAGCAAATATCCCACATCCCATATCCAGTATGGGGCTGTGAAGGGAGCAATTATGAATAGGAAGGGAGTGCTCTTTTCAAGAAATATGTATAATAATTACACTTCATGTTATAATTGTGTAAAATCAACCAAAAATATAGCCCTGAAAGAGTTAGGAGGTCATATGAGGAAGGAGTTATTGAAATAGTTTAAGTTGCTTCAGATTTCATTAACTAGAGATAGTTGGTTAAAGGAACAAGACACGCTTTCAAAACGAGTATAATGAAGATCTTTTTGATCTTTCCGTGTGCAGAGATTTTATAGTGAGGTAAGCCTTTTTGAAATTCAGAATAATCACAGCAATCCTCACAGTTGATATTATTGTTATTTATTTCACAGATGAGGAACAGGAGGCTCAAAGTTTAAGAGACTTGCTCAAAGGTCACATAGCTAATATGTATCAGAATTACAATTTGAATCCAGACAGTCTAGCTCCAGAAACCATAACTCTTTACCACTAAGCTAATACTGCCTCTCCAGATAGATTATTGGTCACCATCCCTGGAAATTTTCTTACATAATCTCCATGGTTATCTGTTAAAAGTAGTAACTGCCTGGGTTGAGAGAATGTTCTAAGGAACCTTTGACAACTTTACTATCTTATTATTATGAGTCTCTGATGCTTCTGGGATAAGCTTATAAGGATAGTCATTAGTTCACAAGCTAATAGTAATACATGTGATCTTTAATTTAGGCCGTATTAAGAAATTCTATCTTTTCATCTGTATTAGAAGAGACATCCATATATCCCTACTGCTGGCCAATTAGTATTTTTATCTTCTAGACAACTCTTTTATTTGTTCAGTGAAAATACTGCATGTTTTAATATTCTACTCCCTGAGAATATATTCCTCATGCCACCCAACAATGCTTGTCTACCAGTGTGCTTTCCTATAATTTCCCTTTGTCCTCCATGCCTTAACTGTGGTCTCTGTGAGGAGATGTTCACTTGGATTCATAACATTCAACTCCTTTTTTTTTTTAAAAAAAGTATTTATTTTGAGGGAGAGAGAGCGCTAGCGCAAGTGAGGCCAGGTCAGAGGGAGAAGGAAAGAGAGAATCCCAAGCTGTCTTTGTGCTGTTAGTGCAGAGCCCATTGTGGGGCTCGATCTCATGAACCATGAGATCATGGCCTGAGCTGAAATCAAGAGTTGGATGCTTAATTGATTGAGCCACCCAGGCGCCCCTTGTGACATTCATCTCCTAAGAATTTGTTTGAAATTCACTGAGCCTGGTTGCAACAAATTTTTCCACAATAACTCTCAGCTGAAGACCTTGTTTCCCCTTTCAGTGAATGTGAAAGAAGATCATTTCCACAAATTCCCATTACTACTCCCTGCATCTTTGCTCACACACCCTGCTTTCTTTTCAGTCACTGCAAACTGATTGTTCTCCCAGCAAAGATGAACACTTCCACTTGTGCAGATCTGATTTCTTTAGAAAATCTCTGTAAATGGAAAGATCAGAAAGATCTTCATTATACTGGTTTTGAAAGTATGTCTTGTTCCTTTAACTGACTGTCTCTAGTTAATGAAATCTGAAGCAACTTAAACTATTTCAATAACTCTAAGCTTGGTGCAGTAATCTCTCAGTATACATTTATTAAGATTGGAAAATGTTAGGGAGGAGCAGTTATGGTAGATGGTGAAATCAAGGGTTCTCTTCTGGAATGTTCTGTTAAGTGTATCTGCAACCAGATATCCAAGTTGACATATGTAATATCTAAGTTGATATATCACGTAGTTAGATGCATAAATGAATCTGGTGTACCAGGCATGTCTTAGGCACAGGCAGATAATTNGCACTGATTGAGTCTTTGAGGCCTCACAGAGAAGCCAGCAAAGTAGAATGAGTTAGAATGGCCCACAGGGCAGGATCAAGTGTTAAGTACTGAAAGGCAGGGAAGGAAAATGTTTCAAGAAGGAGGAAGTGGTCACCAATACTGACTACTATTGAGAAATACATAAAAAATAGCAGAGATGTGAATATTGGATTTAGCAATAAGGAAGTCATCTTCCTTTGACAGTTGAATTAATGAGGAGTAGTAGGCACACAAAGTACAAACTTTTTCCAAATGAGGAAAAGAGAAATTAGGTGGTACATGGAGGGGAATATCTGTTTTCAAGGGAATGGTAAGGAATGAGTATATTTGGAAAATACTTAGAGAACGACAAAGCAGGGAGGAAGTTACATGTGGTATTCAGATGGCGAACACTGATGGCCTTGTTAAAGGTAATACTGAAAGGGTGAAAAAATAGTAAAGAAAGATAAATATCACACCTATATTAAGATAGCTTAATAAATCAGTGTCTATGAAATTGACAGAATTTTTCAGACTTGTGAACAGAGAAGAGCTCGGAGTAATATTCCCTACTAGGTGGAAACAGACTGGTTTTCTACAAGGACAATCAATATTATTGATGCCACTAAAATCTCTCTTTAGCATACCTATTACTAATAAAAATTATATCCTTTAATTTAACTTCACGAAGAGATATATACCTTCTTATATCAGACATTTATTTCCAAATTAAAAAAAATGCATTGGGAGTTTAACATGAAAAATTCATAGAATGGATTCTTCCACCACTGTCTTCTTTAATGGAATTCTAAATACGGATAATGAAGTAAATTCCCACTGGTTCATGTGTTGGAGTACAGAATTTGCAATCATCACCACATACTACTTAGGTTACTGTTTTCTTTTTTCACTATAACCTGCAATTATTTGCTGATAACAAGTACAAACTTGTCCTGCATCACAGCCACAAATTAAAGCCACATCATGGGAAAAATTAAGATGTAGCAGATTCCAAGGTTAGATGATAAGACTTAATTTTATCCTAGTTTAGCTGATTATAAACTCTGATGTAATAATTAGGAATTTACACTGTTTCTCTTGTTAATTAACATTATTGAAAACCAACAGTGATGATAATTATTGTGTGAAGGACAGTTTTTTGTACATAATAGATGAGCAATAATGATCTGTCATTTTATTTCAGAAGTGCTTAGAGCTCATGGCAAGATATTCATGTTCACTTATTTATTTGTCACATGTTAGGCCTTTGTAACTAGATGGTGAGCTATTTGGGTAACCTAAATATTAGGAAGCATTTGTCTTGAATGTACAGAGGTAGGGTGGGGCTTACTTTCTACTCAAGCTTGGAGAGACAGCTGGGGTAAATTTGGGTAGTGAAGGATGAAAGTTGATGAAGGCGTGTAACTGAAAGACTGCATTGTACTAATCCTGATCTTCTTCTTATCCTCGATTTCCCTTCTCCTTATAGTCACCCTGCCTGGAAAAGGGGGCCAGTGTGAGAGCCTCCCCCTCCTCTCTGGTCTCTAATCCCCACCTTTAGAGTGTTTATAAGGGTAAGGCACTCCTTGAGCATACGCAGATTATACCAGAATTTACGGGAATATTAGATTTAGAGCATCTTTTGGGCATCTGTGGGCTTAAAAGATGAGTATCTAGGAGATGGGTACAGTTTCTTCTGGACACATTAATTTGGGGAGACAGTTGTCCATGCTTTAAAGTATTTTCAACTATCACAGCCAGTTCTTTTGGTCTTTTTTTTTTTTCCAGTGATGTGAAAGAAATGAGTGTACTTGCAAGTAATTTCTAATAGACTGGTAGATACATGATTACAAAATTACCTTAAGTTCTGCTAGTTTCCTCTTCTGGGAAAGGAGAAAACAGAGTGATACGATTTTCATTTTAGTACAGGTAATTCCATTCAAAGTTCTCTAGCCTAATATTGATCATTGGATCAAATATCAAATACTAGTTCTCTAGTTATTCCTATTCTCCTTTTTAATGTATGTACTTCAGGGAAGTTATGACATGTCTCCATCTCTGAAATGGAAGTAAGACACCTATTTTACCTATCTATCAGAGTTGCTGTAAGGCTCAAAGAAGTTAATTTATGAAAAAGTGGTTTATAATTTACAAAGCATTGAAAATACAAGGTTCTATTTTTGGTAATACTAGATGGATTTAGCCTTTTCTCTATTCTCCACATTGCTTTAAGATATTTATCTTATGAAAGATAAATTGGATGGTGTAAAACTTAAGCTAGTTAGTCCAGCTTTTTTATCCACTTATTTATTGTGAGGCAAGTGATGTTCCATAGAAGAGATCTAGGGTCATTGCATTTTATAAAGGTGAGAACACATCATAAATATTAAACAACCATATAAGATACTTGGAAGTATCTATTTAAACATTTTGTTGTGCCTCTGAAACACCCCTTAGCATATTTTGAATAATTAATAGATGTTTTAAGAAAAATACTGACAGTAATGTGAAGCACATTCATGTCTTTCAGAGCTTTTGGAGTTCCTGGAGATAAATCAATACAATTCTAAAGAAATGCATTCCTTTTTATTAAAAAAAGGAAAGTAATTTATGGAGTTTTCAATAAGTCATCATTCTGTAACTTAGAATATTTCATTGTTGTCCCAAGGTAAGGTGAATAGAGATGTGGCATGCAGAAAAAGAAAAGACAACAATGACCCACTTATACATGATGCCACATGTAAGTGTGAGTTTAGTGGGATAAGTTATCTTCTCAGGAAGGGTTTTTCACCGCTTACAATGAGGATGACATTGAAGCTTGACAGAAAAGATCTATTTGAATTTCTGTGATCCAAAAGCCTTCCTTACCATCCTCCACAAATAGATACCAATTATATATTAGTGCAAATGCCATTATTTAGTTACTGCTAAATTGCAACTAATGAGAAATTTTACCAATGTAGCATCCAAAGAAGGGATTCCAAGAGAGGAAGCAGCTCTTTCCAAAGGGAAAAATGTGACCAAAGTGAATGCAGAAAATCTTTAACCTCAAACAAGTGACAATTTAATTGTACACTGTGGACACTGAGGAGATGAAGCTTTGGAAGAACTGTTAATGGCCGTCCATTTTAAATCCCTGCCTTTTGACCATAAAGTATTACAGTATTATGCCAGTACTAAATGCAAGGCAATTTATCTAAACTAAGATGTGGTTAGAGTCTCAAGGCTCTAAATTAAGTTGTAGAATGTAAAGTGATAAAGAAATCAGACCATTGATATTTAGAGAGAATCTGAATTCAGTAGTTGGAGAAATATAGTAGTCAACTAAGGAGCATTTAAGTAAGTATTCTCTCCCCCGGGCAAACACCCCCCTCCTTCCCACCATCCTAATGTTCTACTGGATACTTACCAGGAGCTCTGTACATGGATGTTATTGGTTCCCTTTCAAATAGTCTTTTGAAGTTTGCATACTTGTGACCTACACCATTCCAGCCTCCCTTGTCCTGCTGAGTACTCAGAAGCTGCTCTACTGGTCTGAGTCTTAGAAGAGATTCCGTCCATGACTGGTTACAACACAAAGTATTGGAATGAGTCTTTTGCCAACTTTTCACATGAAATGAAATCTGTGATTTTGGTGTGTTAGAGATTGGCATGTGATGGGTCAAAGCCTCTGACTAGAATAATTGATTTCTCCTGCCTTCCTACAATGCAGTTTTATTTTCTTAAAGTTTATTTATTTATTTTGAGGGAGAGCATGAGTGGGGGAGGAGCAGAGAGAGAGAGACAGACAATCCCAAGAAGACTTTGTGCTTTCAGCGTGGAGTCTCATGTGGGGTTCAATCTCACAAACCATGAGATCATGACCTGACCCAAAATTGAGTCAGAGGTTTAACTGACTGAGCCACCCAGGTACCCCACAATTTCATTTTTTAAATGATGACAATACAATTTATTATTTTAATAACTTTATTGAAGTACGACTGATATGCAAAAAATGCACATATTTAATATATATAATTTGATAAGCTTGGATATATCCATACACCCATGATACCATCATCACAGAATGATTGACATAACTATCACTTCCATGTTTCTCTTGTACCCTATCCCCTCCTTTATGGTTATTAAAAAACACTTAATTGACCTGGCCTCTTTGTATGCAATTTATTTTCTTAATAAAGCCTTCTATTTTGAAATAATTTCACATTTACAGAAAAGTTGCAAAGATAATACAGACAGTGGCCACATACATTTCACTCAGTTTCCCTAATGTTAACATCTTACATAACTATCCGTATTATATTTGTCAACACTAAGAAATTAACATCGATGTATTTCTGTAAATGAACTGTAGTTTACAAACCTCATTCAGATTTCACCAGTTTTCTTCGCTAGTGTCTTTTCCTTTTCTAGGATCAGAGGGATGCTTTTAAAACTTAAGTTGTGTGATGTATTTACCCTGCTTAAAATTCAACAGTGGCTCAAAGTAAAAGCCAACATCACACAGTGGACTACAATGTACTACATCATCTTTTCTTCCACAGCCAGTTACCTTTCTAGCCTCTCCTCCACTCTTCTGCTTCCAGCCCCTTTTCGTCCCTATGATGCATTTACAACTGACCTTCCTACTGGTTTCTGAATATACCAGGTCCACTCCTGCCTTGGGCCTTTGCATTGACGCTTCGCCTTGCCTGTAGCACTCTTCCTCAGAAATGCGTCTGGCTAACTCTTGTCATCTTCTTCAGATCTTGCTTAAATGGTACTTGATCATTGATGCCCAGCCCCAACTACTAATCCTTCCCTACCCTGCACTCCCCATTCCTCTTTTTTAAATTTAAATAAACATTTTATTTTAGAATAGGTTTATATTTATGAAAAAAGTTACAAAACAGGTACAGACTGTTCCTATATACCACACACCCAGTTTCCTCTATCCTTAACATCTTACATTACTATGATATACCAGTTGCAAGTGAGAAGCCAACATTGGCAAACTCCATACTTTATTTGGATTTTATTAGTTTTTTCTAAACATCCTTTGCCTCTCTCAGGATCACATCAAGAACACCACATTACATTTAGTCATGTCTCCTTCATCTCCTTGATATATGGCAGTTCCTCAGACTTTATTTTTTAGGTCCTTGACAGATTTGAGAAATGCTCGCCAGGTATTTTGTAGATTGCCTCTCAGATTGGGCTTGTCTGATATTTTTCTCATGGTCAGACAGGGATTATGGGTTTGGGGGAGAAAAACCACAGAGGTAAAGTGCCATTTTCATTACATCATATCAAGGGAACATACTGTTAAGATGACTTATCACTGTTGATGTTGACCTTGATCTGCTGGCTGAGGTGGTATTTGTAAGGTTTTTCTACTGCATAGTTACTCGTTTACCCATTTTGTCCCACTGCACTCTTTGGATGCAACTCATTATGTGCAGCCCACACTTAAGGAGTACAGAGTTAGGTTTCACCTCCTTGAGGGCAGGATGTAAATTATTTATGTAAATTATTTGGAATTCTGCATGGGTGATTTATTTTTTCTCCTTCATTTACTCATCTATTCGATCATTTAGTTATATCAGTATGGATTTAAGGAAAATTATTTTATATTTTGGGTTATAATCCAGTGCTACTCTGTTTCTTTTGTTGCTCCAGTTTTTCCAGCTTTGGGCATTGAGAGCTCTTTTTTCTTAGCTCCTGTGTCATGCTCAGTACTTTGGTTTTATAAACACTCCCTTACCTTCTGCTGCTAAAAGACGTTCCAGGCTCATCTTGTATGTCCTCTCCCTCTGCCCTAACATCAGCCATTTCGTCAAGAATTCTTGTTCTTTTTATTGGAGAATGGTATTAGAAACCAAGATCTAGATAGTGATTATGTTCATTGCTGCTGAGATATAATTGCTTCTAGGCCCTCTCAGTGAACAAAACTAAAAATATATGTATATATTGTTTTATCAGTGTTTTGTAGTTTTTCATATATGGATCTTGTACATATTTCATTAATTTTATACTTAAGTACTTCTTTTTGGGGAATTATTTTAAATGATACACGTGCTTTGTTTTTTTTATTTCAAATTCCATTTGTTTATTGCTTTTGGGAAAGCTATTGACGTTTGCATATTTACCTTGTGTCCTCTGCTCTTGCT
>NW_027531384.1:54687-58854 GCF_008692635.1 Crocuta crocuta | reverse complement strand
ACTTTCAGAGGTGTTTTTTTTTTTTTAATTTTTGCTTTTTGTTTATTTGCTTTTGGTTTGTAGGTTCTTTATGGTTTTCTCAGTAGATGTTTACCTCATCTACAAATAAAGGCAGTTTTATTTCTTCCTCTCTGCTTTGTATAGATTTGAGTTATTTCTCTTGCCTTGTTGCACTAGTTGGGTATTTCCAGTAAAATGTTGCTTAAGAATGGTAAAGGAGGCCTTGTGCGTGACCTAAGAGAGGAAAGCATTCAGTCTGTCATCATTAAATATAATGTTAGCTGTAAGTTTTTCAGCTGCCCTTTATTAGGTTAAAAAAATTTCCTTCCACTCCTAGGTTTTTGAAAAGTTTTATTGTGAATGCTTATTGCATGTTATTTAGTACTTTTCTGTATCTGTTGATATGACCATGCGATATCTTCTATCACCTTGTTAATGTAGTCACATAAATTGATAGATTTATGAAGGTTAAACCAGCATCGCATCCTAGGATCGACCCTGCTAGGCATGGTACTTAATACCTTTTATACATTATTAAGTTTAATTTACTAATATTTTATTGAATATTTCTAATCTAGATTCATAGGATATATGATTGCTGTTTTCTTGCATATCTTTTTCTGGTTTTAGGTTATTGCTGGCCTCAGAAAGTAAGTTGCAAAGTGCCATCCTTTCTACTTTCCAGAAAAGATTCTGTAGTTTTTGAATTATTTCTTTTTTAAATGTTTGGTATAGTTCACAAGTTAAATCATCTGGGCCTGGTATTTTTCTTTGGAAGATTTTTAGCTACTAATTCAGTTTGTTTCACAGACACAAGTTTATTTAGGTTATCTTTTCCTCTTTAAATGAGTTTTGGTTGTTTGTGTCTTTCAAGGAATTGGTATGTTGTTTCATGTAAGTTACTGGATTTATGAGCATAGGGTTGTTCACAGTACTCTCTTATTATCCTTTTAATGGTCTGGCATCAGTAGTGATGACCTTTTTAGATTATTTTACATATAGAGAGAGCACAAGTGGGAGGAGAGGGGCAAGGGGAAAGAGAAAGAATTTTAAGCAGGTTCCATGCTCAGCACAGAGCTTGATATGGGGCTTGATCCCACAACCCTAGGATCATGACCTGACCCAAAATCAAGAGTCACATGCTCAACTGACTGAGCCACGCAGGTACCCCAATGACCTTTCTTTTATTAGATACTGATGCTTTGTATCTTTGCTCTTTTAAATTTTCTTTGATTGGNGGAATGTTTCCTCTTTGGTGTTCTCTGAACCTCTTTGATCTTTAGTTTGGTGTTTGTCACTAATTTTAGAAAATTGTCAGTTATTATGCCTTCAAATATTTATTCTGTTCCATTCTCTCTTCTTCTAATATTATGGTTTTGCATATGTTACACTGTTTCATATAGTCCTACAATTCTTAGGTTTCAGTTCTTTTTTCCTATTTTTTCTCTTTTTATTTCATTTTAGAAAATTTTTATTGACCTACCTGTCTTCAAAATCACAGATTCTATCCTCAGCCTTGTTAAAGTTTAACCAAAGAAACTCCTAGAAGGAATTTTTATCTGTTACTATGGTGTTTTTGTTTGTTTCTATAATTTACTCTTGGTACTTTGTCATAGTTACCATCTTTCTGCGAATATCTGGTTTTGCCTGATAACTACCTTTTTCATTAGAGCTTTAACATATTAATCAAAGTTATTTTAAATTTTCTGATAATTCCAACATTAGTATCATATCTGAATCTGGTTCTGCCGATTGTTTGTATCTTCAGACTGTTTTTTGTTTGTTTTTGACTTTGGCGTGTCTTATATTATTTTGCTGGAAGCCAGACCTTTGTTATAGTGTGTTAAATACTGAGCTAAATAGATCTTCAGTGTGAGGATTTATTTTAATCCGGCTAGTAGTTGGGTTGTGTTTGGTGTTTGCGGTAGTTATGGGTACCAGAGGTTTCAAATTCCTCCAGTGTCCTCTCTGTCCAGCTCCCCTTTTGCCTTAAGGGTTTCCCCTTGTATTACTCATCAAAGAGAGTCTGTCTCTGTTGTCCCAGCCATAATCCACGATTACTGTTCCTGGAGACATTATTATGGTAGTGGTGGGGTGTAGGCAAGGGGAAGCTTCGTCTAATCATCTGATTAAATTCTAGTTTGGGCATGTGCTATGTATGGGTCTCTACCTAGGGCATGTGGCTTTCACAAGTGTTTCTGTCTCTTCTTTAGACCTAGAACTTTTCCCATGCCCTCTAATCCTTCCCCTACCACAGGACACTGCTTGTCCTTCAGTGTCCCCAGTCTCTGTAATTGATATCATCTCCCCTATACATTTAATCTTTGAGTTTTTTCTTTAAGTGACACAGGGAGGCTGTGGAAAAGCACAGCTCCCTTCACCCCAGCTTGAACTGGATTTCTCTGATGCCAGCTGTCAACATCAGACCTCTTGGATGTGAAACCTTTTGCTCCCTAAGAGAGAATGGTCTGGGTGGATTTCACAGTGGCTAATCTTCCTTTACACCGGCTAGAGCCATGTGGTAGAGGGGAGTTATCTCAGGATTCTTGATTCTTTGAGAGCCTGGTTGGCTCCCATAGGGAAAACCTACAAAAGTGTGGGTCCCTCCCTATGACTTTGGCTTTCAGGAGCTTCTCACTCTCATGATAGTCCATTCTCAGCCTCCAGCAGTTCATCAAAATGTCTAGTTTATTGTACCTTCCAGCTTAAATGGCATCTTCCCAGTGGCTTCTACTGCAGATAATTATATGCCTGAGTTGCCTCCCTGGAGGAGCCCATCTCTTTGGATTTGGGGATGGTAGTTTGGTCTGTAATCTCAGTTCTCTGATGCATTGAAGAAAATTTGTTGATAGCTTGTCCAGCTTTTTCTTACTGTCAGGATGGGAATTATGACTTCTAAGCTCTTCATATGTCTGAATTGAAACCAAAGTTTTGCATTGAAGTTTTAATAAATGATAGCATCTTATTTTTAAATTATTAATCCATGATTACTTATCTCCTAATTCAGATTCTGCTGTCTTCTAAGATTCAAAAACTCATGATTCCAATCCACTGTATAGAATAGCCATTAAATATTTACCTGTCATCGAATTAGTTATTATTATTTAAGTTGAGAATTGAGATGGATTTAGAGATTATGTCTTCATCCCTTTTATGTTAGATTATTTCCCCCATCCCTTTCATGTTAGAGATTTTCCAATTGATTTGGCTGTATCACCCACTAAAGGTCATTCAGAGTTCATGACATAGGTGAAAGTCTCACTCCCTGGTTTCTTTACTGTATGGATGATTTAAAAAACACACTACCTGCCATCACATTTATCCCCAGAAGTTGTAATTCTAAACGTATTTATCTTTAACTGCTTTATCATACTTGCATTGTACAGAGTAGTTGTTTTCATTATGATGTCTTGCCTTCAGATAAAAACACTTTTCTGTATGTTACAGTTCTTTTTAATTTTTTTTTTATGATCCAGTTGTACAGAATGATTGTTTTCACTGAGGTTTGAATTCCTACTAGAATTCATAGAAGGTAGATGATTTGTCCAAACACAGGGGACTGAAACAGTGGAAAACCTCAGGACTAAAACTCAGTTCTTAAAGCTTTAACCTGCATACAGACAGACTCTTTTTGACTTGAGAAACCAGCTGCCTTTAGCATGATGCTGACAATCTGATGTAACTGCCTGCACTATTCTTAGTACAAAAGAATGCACACCTGCCTCTCAGCTTCACAGAGTGTGCTTCCCAGAGCAACCTCCTGCACAAAATGAGTGCCCATTGATCAATTGCACCTTTCACATTTAAAAAGCTGTTACTTTTTAAAGACTGCACTGGTAAACACAATAGGAACAAGTGGGGACATTTTTTTTAATATTTAATATTATTGGAGTTTTTTGGAGCAATAGGTGAATATTTATTGGAATTAACTATGTGTGCTAAGCTTTGTTTCACAGTTTGGACATAATTACATTTCCTTTTTTGTTCTCCTAACATAGTATTTGCTTTGCTACTATATGTTTGCTGTCTCTATTTTGAATTGTGGTTAATTGTGCACACACTCATTTTCTAGGACTGGAAACACTTTAAAAGGTGCATCATGTCATATTCATCTTTCTATCTGTAGGGGTAATAAAAAGGCTTACTCAGCATGAGTATTCACTAGTG
>NW_027531384.1:50619-54599 GCF_008692635.1 Crocuta crocuta | reverse complement strand
GCTATAGCTTTGGGGGAAAATATATTGGTTTCTATTATATTTAGTAGATTCTATTAGGTTCTAATTCTCGAAAAGATGTTTACAACATTGCAAGACCCTTTCAGCCTTAAATGCTCCAGTTAATTTCTGCTTGGATAAATTTAGGTGCAGTAGAGAAAAAAAAAAGTATAGAAATCTTAAAAGTCCCATTTCCTAACACCCAGCTCATAGACTTAAGGGTGTTAGGGTAAATTCACCAAAGCATATATTCAAAGAACTCTGGTTTGGTTCTTTCTTCTGCTTTAAGATTTTTTCTTTTTCCAGCTCAGACTATCCCTTCCCTTAGCTGCCCTCATCTGATAAAATACTGTGACTAAGTAGTTTTACTAATCTTACACTCTCCTTCTCCCCTAAAATATGTGACCGCTTTTAAGTTTGCACTTTACCTGTATGAGTGAGCTCTTGTAGAACTGAGGTTTTCATACTGAGTCACTAGGGAAGAGCAGCTGGAAGTCTGCAGAACAGCATGGCATATTCTTACTAAATTCCATTATAGGAATTAAAATAATTTTACTTTCTTAAAATATTACTTTGTGTTGGGGTTATTACTGAGGATGACAAGATTATACACAATGCTTGGCTAGCTAAAATGTAACATGGAGAATTCTGGTGGGCTGCAGTTAAGATTGGGGAGGGGCTTGGGTCTCTTGGAATGCCCAGACCTGCAGAACCTTCCTGACTTTGGAATTAATTCCCTGAGGCCCACCCTCCCAGATGTTTCTGCAGCCCTCAGGGAACTCCATTATCTATACATTGTATAAAAGTGTAGCAAAACAATAGGACACATAGAACCTTGCTGTGTGTCTCTGATTATTAGTCATTTGTGATTGTTGATCTTTAAGTCATGCACCCTTTGTTTTTGCATGCCTGAAATGTTATACTGGGGTCTGTACACACCCAGCCAACTGAGATTTGTGATTGTCCTGACACTGCAATAAATGAGAGTAGGAGTGAGGATCTCCCTCTACAAATGTTGACCTCCATGCGCTCTCTTCTCTTTCTTGGCAAAATGTGGAGTAATCTTTCATCTGTTGGTGCAGGGGTTGCTTGCCGTTCTGGACAACTTTGCACAAAGAGAACATTGTAAAAAGTGTTACTGTATATATTTGAAAGAGATTCTATTTTCCCAGTTTTGTCACTGATATACATTCATTATTTTTTTTTCCATTTTCCACCTATCTTTGTAGTATGTTGTACATTTCAACCACACTTTATGAGGAAGCATAATTACTTAAATTGCCCCTTCTACTAGTCATCCAAATCTGCTCATTTTAGGAATCTTTATGTACAGTTCTTTAACTCAGTGTTTATCCCTGGAGGGTGAAGTTTTATACACAAATGTACACACATATAAAACTATACAACCTTACATGAATATGAATGATATCTATTCTTACAAGGACTTTTAAAACAAGTTTTGTTGTGTTTTTGTTTTTATTTTTATTTTAGAGGAGAGCACAAGCAGGGGAGAGGGCAGGGGGAGGGGAGAGAGAGAGAGAGAGAGAAAGAGAAAGAGAGGCTCCACATTCAGTGCAGAGCCCGACACGGGGTTCAGTCCCATGACCCTGGGATCATGACCTGAGCCACAATCAAGAGTTGAACACTCATCCAACTGAACCACCCAGGCACCCCTCTTAAAAGGATTTTTGATGCACTTTTTTCTTTAGATTTTTGTTTGCTTTTCCTTTTCTTCTCTTTCTTACCTTTATGTATTCTCTCAGAAAGTAACCCATGTTAACAACTTTGAATCCATCATTTTTATCCACACTAACCTTAGCATATATTAGCACATGCCAATTTCCATGGGGAAGATTTCCAGAAGTGGGCGAAAATTAGTGGAATTTTAACTTTTAATATACTGTTATGGGTTGAATTGTGTCCCTTAAAAAATATGTTGAATTCATAACCTGTCTTTGCAGATGTAATCAAAGTAAGATGAAGTCATACTGGATGAGCATGGGCCCTCTTGCAGTGACTTCTGTCCTTATGTAAGAGGAACATTTGGACACAGACATACAGAGGACGCCGCATGAAGGCAGAGGCAGAAATTGGAGTGACCCACCTACAAGCCAAGGACCATCAGGGTTTGCCAGCAACCACCTGGAACAAGGAGGCCTTATGAGGCCCTGCGGATACCTTGATTGCAGACTTGGAGCCCTCAGAACGGTGAGACAATACGTTTCTGTTGTTTTAAGTCTGCTGATGTTGTTTGTGGGACTTTGTTATAGCAAACCTTGGAAACTAACACATGTTGCAAGAGTAGTGTCCCTAAAGATCGGTGTTTCTGTTTCCTAATTTATAATGGCAGATGTTTCAGTGACTGTCATTTAGCATATTTTGTTGTTGGTTTTTGGTAAGAAGACTACCATAAGTAGTTTTCTTTTATTCCTATTTTATGTGGTACTTTTATTAGTAAGGCTGTGAGTTTCATCAAATGATTACTATTTATTGATATTACCATGAGGTTTTCCTACTTTACTCTTTGATGGAATGGATTCTGTTTGTATCTTTTATGATAATTTCTCCATCCTTACATTTAGAATGAGCCCTAACTGGACATAATGTGCTATTTTTCTGCCTTTATTTCCTAATACTGTATTTTGAATGCTTCAACTCTATTCATAAGTGATGTTGGGCTGTGCTTTTAACTGTTATCAGGTTTAGCGTTAACATATTGTTGGCTTCATAAAATGCATTAGAGAGCTTTTCATCTTTTTCTATTCACTTGGAATACTTGAGATTANNNNTACTTGAGATTACATTAAAATTAACTTTTGCCCCCTTTGTATCATATAGAACTCACCTGTAAACCACTCTGGTTCTTGTGACTTTTTAAAAAAAAATGGTCATTTGAAAATATTTAAACTTTTACTGAAGTAGGGAGTAGTATATAATGAGCCTATTCATACCCATACCCAGCTTTAACTCAAGTTGGAGCTTTGCTTGGCAGGGAAATTGAAGCACCAAGTGATGACTTGTGATTTTTAAATAAATGTTATAACGATGGATTTCAATTCCTTTCCCAAAGCTAGACATGTTACCCAAGTTATAAAGTTGAAATAATCTGTTATTTCTTTATTTGTCTTCCCAAGTAAGTTCATCAAACGTTAATTGAGAATAGTAGAATGCTACACTGTGCCTTCAGAGGGTGGGAACTGAAGGCTTGAATTGGGCTAAGGTCCTGGCTTCCTTTACTAATGACTGAGTGTCAGTTTTCTCATCTGTAAAGTAGAGAAAGTAGTATCTGCTTTGTGGGATGGTGGTGAGGATTAGAGAGGAGATCATATATATAAGACACAGAAGGAGGCTGCTGAGGGTTACCACACACATAACCGCTTGAGGACTGAGGCACTCGTTTTTACAGCTGCTGAGAGTTGGCTGCTGATGGCTCACAGGTGAGACCTTCTTTGAGACTTGCCCTCACATGAATGGACTGCATTGAACAAGGTTGTGCCCCATCTTGAGGGTTACACAAGGCCAAACATTGTTCAGTTTTGTCTGCCCCTCTTAACTTGAACCAGGACAACTCTGAAGGGCCCTCTAGCTTCCAAGCTCCCTGTGGCATTGGCCATGGCCTCTCTGTAGCTGCTATGCTCAAATTCTCTTGCTGCCCAGTCCTGTTTCCCTCAGCCTCTCATAAGAGTTGGTAACAAGAGATTCTCCAGTAAAACTACTGCACACAACTTCTACCTCAGTGTGTTTCCGAGGGAGTATAGCCTAAGATAATTCTTAAAACCGGGCCTGGTAAATATTCAATAAATGCTGTTACTATGAACTACTGTTAAAATTATCATAGATCTCAGATAATGCTGAGCCTTCCTGTTTACCTCAGAGTCTGCCCAATTGTACAGTGGCCAGGGTTCACTCACCCTCTCTCCACTGGAATAGCTTTTGCTTCAAGCTGGTCCTTTGTGGTCTGCCTTTGAAAAGATGGTGTAAGA
>NW_027531384.1:49921-50533 GCF_008692635.1 Crocuta crocuta | reverse complement strand
CCCGAGCAGAATAATGGTTATTATTATGTAACACCATTACATACTTACCAAGAAGCAGTAGAATTGGGCATTTGTGTTTTGTAACTCAGCACTATGTTCGTGCAAGCTACTCGGCAAAACGCAATGATGCCAAAGGAAAAAAGTCATATGAAGTTAATGTATTGAGAAAATATTGACTAACATCTTCTACAATTCTGATTTAGCCATGAACCTCCTCAGTGTGGCTTATAGGAGCCTACGTCGAAATCTGTGTGTGTGGGTGTGTAACAGTGCCCTATGTGGATTAAGTGCAGATATATTTCATTCAACATATGTACATTAAGGAAGTGATTCAGTCAATTATGTGGCTATTGTGAATAATTGAAGATGGTGATGGTGCCTAAATTTGGTATGGTGGAGGGAGGGGAGTATTTTTTAGCAATTGACTTCTTTTCCCTAAACTGTCAACAGAGCAGATTTAACATCTGTCCCAAAATAGTTTCAACGGTAATTTACAGAAGGATCAGAAAAACCTGATAGGCCAACAAATTGGCATCAACATGACTCTTTAGTTTTACTATTATTATTCTATTTAAGCTTTTAATTTAAACTCTTAACTCATCAAAATAAAGC
>NW_027531384.1:33372-49690 GCF_008692635.1 Crocuta crocuta | reverse complement strand
TACACGAGAGCATTTTTCTTACATCCCTATGGAAGCTCATTTTTAAAGTTTGGTTGTCTATTCTTCACACTTATGCTGGAATTTAATGGTTTAATTATGTTACCAATTAATTAAATCCATATTAATATTCCTTTCAAGAATCCCTAGAATCCTTGGCAATGCTGGGAGAACAAGAGAGACTGATATGGCAAAGAGGTTATATACTGACCCCAGGAAACATAGTATTTGCATTTTGTATTGAACATTTCAAGGAGAAATAAAATAAAGCTAATGCCTTTAATTAACTAAACTAGATGTGTATAGATGATGAGACAAATGGAGAACAGGTTCTCTAATCTCTACGAGAACCGTGGATGATGTAAAATATGAGGTTCCCAGGTTAAGGATACTGCCAAAAACCCCACAAATGTATTATCTTTTTGCAGCCAATTTAATAAAAACATCCTAATTTTTAAAAAACACACAAAAATTTTTCAGTAATAATTCAATACAGGTCATGCAAATTGCAACGTAAGACAAGTTGATAACATTATCTTTGGCTTTTGAGACACATTTAAATTTCTAAGGGGAAAAAGAGTGGGATAAATTATTTCAAAACTCTCTACCAGTCCCTAAAGCAGCAGTTTTATTTCATGAAGAGTATGGATGGGCCCTGGAGACAAAACAGAGCTATCGCCATTGATAGATTTGCTTGATTTTTGATGTTATAGTCATGCTCCAACTTGAGCACCTTCAAATAAAGAGTAAGGAGTCGAGAGGATGGAATTATAAGAAAATTTGGGACTAAAATAATAGAGGCTTTGGACACTGGTAAATACAATTAATCTCAAGGCCAGGAAATTCTTTCAAAGTATACTATGACATGTGCCAAACTGGAAATTGGAGAGTCAAATATGATGTCCTCTGTGTGTCCTGTTCTTTGAAACCAGAGCTATAAAACTAGTGAACTGCTATCTCAGGAGTAGAACAGAAAGGTTCAGCATATTCAGAATCCCCCCAAGGACAGTTCAAAATTTGCCTTCAGATTTTTTTCTAGGTACATATCTTCCTGCAGGTTTGTGGTCATATATATTTTTTAATATTATTTGATAGGATCTAAAATGGCTTTAATAATAATTCTGGTACATGTTAATCTAAAAAGTCTGGATGGACCATAGAATGATGAACAGATGATGATTACAAGTCAGCAAATATTCAGAAATCTCTTGTTATAAACAGGGAGGAGGGAAAAATATAATATTTATGGAATATCTCTGCTGGGCCTATCTTAAGACATTCTACATACACCATATCTATTATTCCTCACAGAAACCCATGGGGGCCTGTATACAGTTCCTAATTTTGACAACTGAGAAAAATGAAGGTTAGAGAGTTACAAGCTGAGAAGCAGGAACCACTTTTAGTATGATATGAGTAAACCTCACCTTCCTCAAAGAATCTGTAGATTGATTGCAGAGAAGAGACAGATATTCGAAATAAGAAATTATCTACGACAGAGTGGACATTTTATTGACAGTGCTTGACACATCATCTGGCATACAGTCTTTATACTGTATTTGAGAGAAACCGTTCACAAAGAGCTATTCTGGTGTTCAGCAGAGATAACAGTGGACAAAGTGGGACTCAGATTTGATACTGGTCCTTGTAAACATAGTAGAATTTAAGTAAAGAGGATGGGAGAGGCATTGCCAGTGGTGGAATGCTCATGTGCAAAGGGCTATAGGTGGATAATCAAAGGTGGGTTAGGCAGAAAATGGTTGACTAGGGTGATTGTAAGAGTTTAGCCAGAGGAAAAGCTAAGAACATGAACAGGAGAGATCATGGACATAAGAGAGGAGANGAGACAGTGATGATGTTTTCAGTAAAAAATTTTATAAATGATATATTTTTGCTGTAGATTTAAGACTGAGAGATTTTTTAAATGGTTGTTGTGTTATACATTTTAATTAAAATTATTCCATTTTATTTCTATTAGTTTCATATTACCACTTTAGCAAATTACCATAAACCCTGGTATTGTAACACAATCTATAATCATTTCTGGAAGTTAGAAGTTCAAAATGATTCTCACTAAGCTAAAATTAAGGTGTTGGCAGAGTTGTGTTCCTTCTGGGAGCTCCAGGAGAGAATTTCTTTTCTTTTCTTTTCTTTTCCAGCCTCTAGAGGTTGCCTGAATCCTTCAACAATCATACTCTGACCTCTGCTTCCTTCATCACATTTTCTTTTCTGACTGACTCTCCTGCCTCCTCCTTTCTCTTACAAGGACCCTTGTGATTACATTGGGCCCACTCAGATAATTCAAGATAATCTCCCTATCTCAAGATCCTTAGTCACATCTGTAAGTCCCTTTTGCTATGCAAAGCAACATATTCACAGGTTTCTGGAATTAGGACATGGACATCTTTGGATGGCCATTATTTTGCCTACCACAACATCACGTGGCAAAAACACCACTACTTTAGACCCATCCATTCATCCATCCATCCATCATCCATTCTAAATGGGGAAATGCAGCATGTATGTAGATATGAATTGATTTTTCCTATCTCTGCTTTGACTATGTCACTCCTAGCAGCCATTAAACCCTCTGAGCCTCAATACTATCATTTGAAAAACTGAAGTATTTTACTCATCTCTGAGTCCTCTTGTGGAGATTAATGAGATAATGTAGGTGAAAATATATGGAGCAGTGCCAATTACAAGCCATTAACTAAAGTAGTAGTAATAGTAGTAGTATTAATATCATTCTGTGGGGAGTGCCAAAAAATTTTAAAATATTAGTTATACGGAACCACATAATATAGGCCTGATTGAACAATCATTACTAATTCAAAGGGAATTAATTTGATACACCTGAAACTAATATAACACATATGTTAACTCTGTTGGAATTAAAATAAAAAGAGAATTAATTTGAAATACAATAAAACCATTGTTGAGAACAATAGGGTCTCTTTATTCAAGTTTCATAATCAATATCACTGATGAAGGTTCTCAAATTTCTGTTGAGTATTTTTATAACAGAGAATGAGTTAGGGGGACCTAGATATTTCCAGAATTATATTAGATCATCAGAAATTCAAACTGATGCTGGCATTTGTATACTCAGTGTCAGTCTTCTAAGGATGCCTTTGAGTGAATACAGTTTGCTTTCAGTTTAAGCAAGTCCTCTTAAAATTATGTCACATTAAAGGATAAGGTGTTTGGTAGCTTAGCATATCCTGAGGTTTACATTCAAAGATAGTCACAGACACAACATGATTCATACTTGTAAATCTTTCAATATCTTCACAAATTCTAACATAATTCCCATCAAATAGTTCTAGGATTCTTTATAATAGGTGATTTCTTTGATCTCAAAGCAGTTTGGTAATGGGAGATAAAGGTAGTCTCCAGATGTCATCTGCTCCATCCACATGTTTAATTTGCATCTATATAGTTGCACTTTTGTGAATAAATAAGCATTCTGTCTTTTATTCCTGCATGTTCTTTACAACTTGAAGTTGTAAAAGTTCATTGGGTCCCACTGTCTTATATCAGCAAGAAAGAAAAATCTTATAAGCCACAGGGGTTTCAGAAAGTTGGGTCTTCAGCAATAGCACTGCTAGGAATTTACCCAGGGGATACAGNAGAATTCCTTAAATTCCCTCCAAAGACTGGTTTACTAAGTACCTTAGTAAAGCTTTTCACCTTTAACATTTGACTGCATTGAAATAAGCAAAATACCCATACTCTATCACAACATCTTAAAAATAACAAGAAACAGAAAATGCAGGAAACCTCTAACATCCCACCTGCAGTGATCCAAACTGAAAATTTTTCAACATAAAGTTCTGTGACAAATGATTTGATGACAGCTAGGGACACCAACTTTTACTTTTGACGTGAAGCTTTATTTAAAATGTTTAATTTTTTTCAAAAAAATATTTCGAGCTTTCACTATAGGCATTAAATGTGTGACCAGTTGAACCTGTTACTACTTTGATGTAAACATCTAAAATTTTGTACCACTTGTGCATTGTGTTCTACTAATCATGTAAAATACAGCATATGCTGAAGGGCCCAGGTTTAAAAAGACATAGAGTGTATCAAGGTACGATATATTTGGGGATAGGTGAATGTATCATTTGACTGTATGAGAGTAATAAACAATTGAGCTGAAGATAATGAGAGTTGGCATTTATTAACTATCTTATATGACAATTCCTCTTCTAAGAACTATACATACACAATTACATGCTCTCTTCCTAACAGTAACTCTTAAATATAGTTCTTATTATTGTCTTCTTTTAAAATCTGGATTAGGTGCCTTCTTTGTGCATCTAATTTATTGTGCAGAAGATAGAGGGTCATTGAATAGATGACCAATGACTGTCATCCTGGGTTGCAAATTGAATCTTTCCATACTATACCAGGATTCCATTTAAAACCAATTCATTCAGAATTATGTGAGTTCCTGGGTGATTTAAATGTGCAGTCCAAGATGAGAATGCCTGTGTTACTAGATGGGTATCATGACACTCTTTGTGTACATGCATGTGTGCGTGCATGCGCACACACACACACACACACACCACACACACAAAAAACTATGTGAGGTGATGATGGATATGTTAATTGCTTGATTTTGGTGATCATTTCACAATGTATATGTATATCAAAACATCACCTTAAATATACAATTTTTGTCAATTCTATCTTAATAAAGCTGGAGAAAATTCTAAAAATATACTATATACCAGAAACAAAAAAAGATGGTAGAAGTGGCAGGACATAGCCCTTGATGTGGGGGGCTAGTTAAGGGAATGTAGAAATACATGATGTCTTCCATTTTCATGGTGTGGTGCCATTATTAGGTTGAGGAACACAAAAATGAAGAAAAGATTTTCTGGAAGACCCTGAGCTCTCTTTGAGATAGTGAATGTGAGGCCCCTCTAGGATATCTAGGTAGGAGTGTTAATTAGGCAGCTTATGTACTAGGATGGAACTCATGAGAGAGGTCTAAGGTAACAAAACATACTTGAGAGTCATCAACATATATGGTGGGCAAGCCATGGCTATGCATGAGATTGTGTAGGGAACATGTGTATAGTGACAAATAGAGCCAAGGACATAATAATTTGGCAAATGACACTTTGGATGTAGACTGAGCTAGTGAGGGCTGCAAAAGGAACTGGAAAGGCATGATCAGAGAAGTAGGAAGAAAATCAAGAGATACCATTTTTGGGAAGGTTTCAGGTGGTGTTTAAGACTTCAGGGTTGGGGTACCTGGCTGGCTTAGGCTCTAAGGCATATGACTGTTCTTACAGTTTTATATGTATGGCAAGGTCTGATTTGTGGCCATAATAGACTAGTGGTTGAGTATTCAGGAAATCAAGAAATGTGGTGAGTAGGAAATTGGATAGAAGATCTGAATGGATATGGAAGCCCTCTAGGATGATGCTGGGGCTTGGCATAGAGAACAGAACCATTACTTAAGTTCTGAAGTCCGTATCAGGTCAAAGAGAATGACATAAAGTTATTTAGATGTATCAGAAGGCATTTCTGTGCATTAAAAGGTTGCATTTTTCCTTTGCAGTTGTTACAAACCTATCAGTATTTATTTCATATTGGAGATAGAGAAAACTAATTTTTTATTTTTTTAATTTGAAATATTTATTTTTGAGGAACAGAGTGTGGGTGGGGGAGGGCCAGAGAGAAAAGAAGAGACAGAATCTGAAGCAGGCTCCAGGCTTTGAACTGTCAGCACAGAGCCTGACACAGGGCTCCAACTCATAGACCACGAGATCATGACCAGGGCTGAAGTGGGATGATTAATTGACTGAGCCACCCAGGTTTCCCAAAACTAATTTTTTCTTGAGAAGAGCTATAAACATGAGCAATGCCAGATTCTTTGTCTAGCCATTGGACAACATCCTTATAGTTCTCCAAGTCTGTTACACAGTTTCATATCTTTCTAACTCAGATCTACTGTTCCTTCTGTTCCTTGCCCAGATGTATTCATTAACTATCTTTTTGTTTATAGATTTTTAAATTTTAAGATAAAATTTACATATATTGGTATTAACAAACATTAAAGATACACTTGTTGAGTTTTGACAAATGCACATACCTATGTAACCCAAGCCCCTATCAAAATCTAGAATATTAACGTCCTTGCAGAAAGTAACCCCCTATTCCTTCCCAGTCAAACACACACACACACACACACACACACCAGTGAAAACCATTGCCTTGATTTTATATCATCATGGACTGGTTTTGCCTGTTCTGAAAATTCATACTATGAATAAATCCATTATTTCATGGATAAAGACCTGGGCAATTTCCAGTTTGGGGTTGTTACAAATAAAGCTGTTTTGAACATTCATATAAAAATGTTTTTTGTGGATATTTGTTTCACTCAGGTCAATAGCTAGGATTGGAACTGCTGAGTCAGTGAGTAGGTGTTTACTTTCATAAGAACCTGCCAGAACTTTTACCAAAGTAGTTGTATCATTTTGCATTATTATCAACAATGTCCTTGTCAACACTTGGTGTTGTCAGGCTTATTAATTTTAACCATCAAGGTAGGTAATTCCTTGGGGTTTTTATTTGCATTTTTTTGATGACTAAAAGTGTGGAGCATCTTCCCATGAGTTTATTGGCCTTTCATATCTCTTCTTTTGTGTAGTATCTAGTTCAGTTTTAGCTCATTTTTCTCATGGAATTGTCTTTTGGTTATTCAGTTGTAGAAGTTCTTTTATATGCCCTGGTTACCAGTTTTTACTGATTCATGTCTTGGGAATATATTTGAGAATATTATCTCTCAGNATTTCATGAAATTTTTTATTTTTAAATGTATAAAATATATTTAAATTTTTTAAGAACATGTAACATGAGATCTATACTCTCAATAATTTTTTCACACCTAACAAAGTTATTATTTGAAATATTATTCCAGTGTTCATATTAATTTGATTTTCTCAGTTTTTAAAATTTATTTTTTTATTTGAATATAATCGACATATAATGCTACATTAGTTTCAAGTGTATGACTTACTGATTTGACAGATTTATGCATTATGCTCTATGTTCACCAAAAGTATAGCTACCATCCGTCCAGTTACATTGCTCTTACAATATCATTGACTGTTCCTTACGCTGTGTCTTTTATTCCCATGATTTATTCATTCCATAACTGGAAAACTTCTCTCACCCTCTCCCCTTCACCCTTTGTGTCCAACTCCTCACCCACCTCCCCTCTCACAACCATTAGTTCTCTGTATTTATAGGTCTGATTCTGCTTTTGTTTGTTTATTCATTTTCTTAGGCTTCCACTTATGAGTGGTACCATATGGTATTTGTCTTTCTCAGTCTGACTTATTTCACTTAGCATGATACCCTCTAGATCCATCCATGTTGCCTTAAATGGCACAATCTCATCTATTTTTATGACTGTGTAATATTCTTGTGTGTGTGTGTGTGTGTGTGTGTGTACCAGATTTTCTTATCTGTTTTTCTTCTGATGGACACTTAAATTATTCCCATATCTTGGCTACTGTAAATAATACTGCAGTACACATAGGGGTGCCTATATCTTTTTAAAATAGTGTTTTCTTGTTTTCTGAAGTCAGATGCTTAACCGACTGAGCCATCCAGGTGTGCCCCCCCTTTTTAAAAAAATTTTTAATGTTTATTTATTTTTGAGAGATAGACAAAGTACAAGCAGGAAAGATGCACAGAGAGAGGGAGATACAGAATCTGTAGCAGGCTCCAGGCTCTGAGCTGTCAGTACGAGCTGAGGTGGGGCTCAAACTTACGAATTGTGAGATCATGACCTGAGCTAAAGCTGGAGGCTTACCCAACTAGGCCACCCATGCACTCCAGAGAACTTTTATCTGAACGGATATTAAATCTTGTCATATGCTTTTTCTGCATCTTATGAGACAACCAAATAATTTTTATCCTTCATTTGATGTGGTGTATGACATTGATTGCTTATGATTAACTTTCATTTGAAGAAAAGCTATCCCAGCAAAAAGACCCCGCATGTAATAGAATACATGTGTTTCTGTCCAACTTCTCTTCCTTGGTCTGGTTCTGTCTAAGAAGACACACTGAGGCTTTTGGGCACTGAGGATGCTAAGATGGGGAAGAGGGAGGGGCTTGACTCCCTNGGATTCCTGGATGCTCTTTCTCAATCCAACCCACAGTTAGTGGACATTTTTTTCAGCTTTAGACTGTCTTTTGTCATCCTTAATTTCCACTGTTGCCTCAAAACTTAGCCTTTCATATTGCTTCACTTTAATGATAGTTTTAAATGTTTTACTGCAAAAATGTGTTTATTGCACAAAAGAGAAAATAAACTAAAAGAAGAAAATAATGGAAATCTCCTATCATCCCACCACCACTCAGAGGAATATTTGGGGCTATATTCTAATTATCTTTAAGTTTTATGTATATGCATAAATCAACTATATATGAATAACCAGTAGCTTTTAATGTGTAATGTGTAATGACCAAAGTCTCATTTCTGAGAAGAGGTGGAGATGACATTTGAACCCAGGACATCGGACTTTAGAACCTTTCCTTTTGGCCAGTCTTATGACCAGCCTATACAGTTGAGCAAATGACCTTGTAGTTCACAGGACCAATGGATCATCTGAACTAACTTGCCATAGACTGAGTTAATGAGACACCAATGAATTGCTCTGCTGCCTGTCCACATGCTTTTCCTGAGCACTTGTTATTTAGCCACAACCCTTTACAGTTCAGAAGTAATAGCAGGTATATTACATAGAAGCAGGCATCAAATAGCTATCCCCAGACATCCTCAACAGGGAAAATTGGTAACAAACTATCCCAAGTGTTGTGAATTAAAACAACAAGCATGAACTTAGTCACCTCTGGCTGCTAAAATAAAATACCACAGACTCAGTAGCTTAAACAACATAAATTTATTTTCTCACAGCTCTGGAGGCTCTAAGTCTGAGATCAGGGTACCAGCATGGGTGGTTGCTGGTGAGGGCTCTCCCCTTGACTTGTAAATGGCTACCTTCTTTATGTTTATTCTTGGCCTTTTCTTGATATATGCGTGTGTACGTGAGTGCGCGTGGACACACACACATACATACACACACACAGCAAGAGAGAAAAGGAGCCATCTCTTTGGTGTCTCTTTATAAGCTCGTTGATGTCTTTCTTGTGAATTAGAGTCATACCCTATGACCTCATTTAACCTTAATTACTTTGGTAAAGGTCGTATCTCCAAGTATAGTCATACTAGAGCTTAAAGCTTCAACATAGGAATTGGGGGGATGGGGTTACAAACATTTGGTCCGTAACAGATCATGATTTTGCAGGTTGTATATTTGAATTGAGTTCATCTATGCAGTTCTTTTGGACTGAGCCAGACCTGGCTGATTTCATTTGTCCCTGGTCAGCTGGTGGTGACTGGTGTTGGCTAGTGTATGACTAGCCTCATCTGGGAAGGCTAGGACGACACTAGTCTCTCCCTGTGTTGTCTCTCATCATCTAACATGCTAGCTCAGTTTGGTTCACATGACTTTTGGAGTGCCCCAAGAGCAGCAAGTCCCAGTATGTAAGAACTTTTCCAAGTCCTTGCTTGAATTATATTTGCTTCTGTTCTATTGGCCAAAGTAAGGCCACAGTCACCATAGGAAGGCATTATCAGTGGACTAGGAAATCGGGAGGTGTGAGCTGCAATCAGTCTACCACATATATGCAACATGCATATATGCGTTTCCCCAAAACAGGGACAAACTTGGCCTACCGTTTTTGTAACATTTTCTTGCTTAAGAAAATACCTTTCTATGTCTGTAACATTCTTCTGTAACCACATTTTATTGCTTTTACATACAGAACATGGTCTTAAAGAGCATTTTTTAAAACAAAAGTTCAAAAAATGTTTTTCCTGAATCATTAGAATGCATCGACTTCAAAAATCAGTATTTGGAAGGAAACAAAAGTCTTTTGGATCGATATGTTCAATAATATTTAAGAAATAATCTCAGTCACTTCCTGTAATTATAACTAGCACTAAGAGCTTGCTTGTGACTGAGAAAGGTACAGGGCCTGTGGAAACCCTATTTACTTTAAGTGGCACTTTTTTCTAGTAAACAGAAAAGCAAACGTGTTGATGCATTGCAGACCATAATATGAACTTACTGTGTGTGTAGGTCAGCACCAAGAGGAATAAAATCTAATGTTTAACATAAGNCACTCCTACCGCTACCATTCTGGTCCAAGCCATCATCGTCTCTTGCCTGGACTGTAAGTCTATTAAATGATCTGATCTTTCTGCTTATATGCTTATCTCCTTAGAGTCAGTTTTCACAACAGCAGCCAACATTATCCTTTTAAAAGTTTCTTTTTTAAAGTTTATTTATTTATCTTGAGAGAGAGCGCGCGAGCGAGCAAGCAAGCTTGAGCAGGGGAGAGGGGCAGAGAGAGGGAGGGAGAATCTCAAGCAGACTCCATGCTCAACATGGAGCCCAATGTGGGGCTTAGTCCCACAACTATGAGATCATGACCTGAGCTAAAATGAAGAATTGGATGCTTAACTAACTGAGCCACCCCAGGTGCCCCAACATTATCCTTTTAAAATATAAGTTAGATTATGTTACTCCTCTGCTCAAAACCCTCCAGTGCCTTTCTGTTTGATTCTGTACAAATTTTGGTAGAGTAGAAGAGATTACATACTCAAAGTATTTAACTGAAGAGTTTAATGAAGAAGCTATAAGAATTTGTGAAACGAAGGAAAAACAAAAAGCAATGAAACAAGCAGGGGCCGGCAACAGTGGGAAGTCTTTCCTTGCCCAGGACCGAATAAGGAGAATGGAAGTAACAGTTTTATGAGGACATCTTGAGAATTAGGGTCATGGAACGAAGGTGCCCAAAGGGAGCTGAGGCCACCCATGACCAGAACAGAGGTTCTTATTTCTCCACTCCCCTGTCAGTGCATCCCTTCAATTGGCCAGACCCAAATGAAGGCCACAGGGAAAAGGATCCAGGGTGGTGCATCCTCCCAAGACAGATAAGAGGAGGGTGGGAAGGGGTCTGCAGGGGCAAATAGGGCATGCTATCTCCATAAGGGTAAAAGCCACAGCCTTGCGTATACATGCAAAGCCCTTTAGGCACACCCTTAACTGTTCACTCTCCTTTAAATCTTTACCTTATTTTCCTGCCACCCACTTCCCCGCACCCACCAAACTGATCTTCTTACAGTTCCTGTAACACATACCAGGCACACTCCTACTCCGTGGCCTTTACGTAGGCTTTTCTCTGCATTCAGTGCTTTTGCCTCAGGTATGTCCTTGGGGCTTATGAGCTCACGGACTTTAGGGCTCCATTTAAATGTAGCCTTTTCCCCTGCCTGCCTTCTTTAAAATCGAATCACACCTCTTCCTGCATTGTCTATCCACCTTCCTTGCCTAACTGTTCTCTAGGCACTTCTCTCCATCTCGTCTAATAAAGGTATATGTTTTCTTTGTTTTTTGTTTTCTACCACAAACATATAAGCTCCAGGAAGTATGTCTGCTTTATATATAGCTCTACCCAGCACCTGGAACAACGACTGGTTCACAGTAAGTGCTCCATAAATATTTGTTGATTGAATGAATGCATGAGTTGAATCCAAACTCGTTTTACAGTCAAGTAAATGGAGTTCCCAAAAGACAACCAGTATAAACCAGAGTATCTTTTTATACATGTGAAGAAGAATCTTTAATTAGCCCAACTCAGGTACATTGGGATATCCTTGTCATCCTTACAGTTTTGCCTAATACCGCTGTTTCGGTGATGCACCTGATCTCTCCGTATCTCATGGCCTGCCTCTTGAATTTGCGGACAGTATACTTTTATGAACTCCCTTCTTACTTTGCTAACGACTGTTTTGGTTCCTTTCACTGGTTCTTCTCTTGTTCCCAAGACAGCTAAATGTTAGAATGCCCCAAAGCCTTGTCCTTGGATCTCTTTTCTTTTCTTCATTTAATTTTTAGATGATTGCATGAAATTTCATGACTGATGAGTATATGTTTATGCCTCTAGTTTGTATTTCTGCCTTGAACTCCAAATTGGTATATCTACATTGCTTATGTGTCTAAACTTAGTGTGTCCTGAACTGAGCTCCTGATAATTCTCCCTAATAAATAACAACTGCTGTAGTCTCCTCATAATGGTTAGTGGAAACACCTTTCTTCCAACTGCTCAAGCCAAAAGTTTGCTGACTCCTCTCTTTTGCTCATATTCCATATCCAGTCTGTCAGGATATTCTCTTGGCTCTTTTAGTTTTGGAATATTAAAAATGCTATACTGAATGGCCTGTTCATATATAGTACGTTCTTGTAATAAATTCCTAAAAAGAATAACATGAACAAAGGTTCCAAGTTTATTTCACTGCTTTTGGCAGCTGCCTGATTGCATTTCATTCATTCATTCATTCATTCACTCACTCAGCAAATAATTGTTGAGAATATGTGATGTTAAAAAAAAACTCTGAATTGTCAGCAATAGAGTTGAGGCTTGAGCTCTCATGATACTTAATCTGCTTAAGTGGAAGACAGAAAGCCAAATTACTAATGACAAACTCTGGTGAATGTTAGAAAATAAATGACCAGAGACTGATATAAAATATAACCAGAGGAACATTCATATTATAAAGTAGTATCAAAGACCTCATTATTCTGAAACTTGTCCACCTTGAATATTTGAATTGATGGTGTCTTTTATTTATTCCTTGTTATTTTTAATTGCTGTTGTTTTTAATTTCAATCTAGATCAGTTTGAGAGATGAAAATTGAAAAAAAAATCTCCTCAAATATGGATGCTTTGGCATTCTTCACGCTCAGACTTAATCTAAGATTTAGCCCAGAGCCCTAAAGTTACAAACTGAGTACATGCAAAACAGTGCATATAGTCTTATAAATATTGAGGCAACCATACATGAGCCAAGAATAAACAGTGCTGCTATTCTTGGGACTATAAAATAAGCATTTTCAAAAAACATGAATAAACATGAGAGGGAGATCATGAAACTATGGTGACATGTAAGTCCTGAAATTGTTCATGTTGTAGCGAAAAGGCAGGATCCTCCAACCACCCGTGAACATGTGTCAGTTACAACCTCAAATCTTCATAATCTACCACTGCTGTTGTCTCTTGTAGCATGTGCAAGGGATTTATTACAGTATAGATAGGAAATGAAAATTTCCAAAGGGAACACACATCTAACTGTGTCTTCTCATGGGATATGTGATTTCACTGAGACAACAACTATATCCCAAAGATTGAAAGCTAGCTGTGTTTTCTGTTTCTTATAATAGTACAGGACTTAACTAGACTGTTAACCTCTAACTTGTATGTATATATGAGTATATCGAGTTTTTTTAAGTTTATGTATTTATTCTGAGAAAGAGAGAGAGAGAGAGAGAGTCAGTCCCAAACAGGCTCTGCACTGTCAGTGCAGAACCCGATGAGGGGCTCATGGATCTCACGAACCATGAGATTGTGACTGAGCTGAAATCAAGAGTCGGACACTTAACTGACTGAGCCACCCAGGTGACCCATGAGTATATCAAGTTTTGAACAAAGTCTTTTTGGGGCATCTGGGTGGCTCATTCGGTTAAGTGTCCTACTCTTGATTTCGGCCCAGGTCATGATCTCATGGTTCATGGGTTTGAGCCCTGCGTCAGGCTCTGTGCTGACAGCTCAGAGCCTGGAACCTGCTTCGGATTCTGTGTCTCCCTCTCTTTCTGCCCCTCACTGCTCACGTTCAGTCTCTCTCTCTCTCTCTCAAAAATAAAATAAACATAAAAAATTAAAAAATAATAAAATAAACAGAGTCTTTTCTTAAAATTACTTAAACAACTTTACATTTGCTATGAGAGGGATCTCACTTGGCTGAAAACATCCTTATTGTCAGATGTGAAACCTAAACTTGGCAGTGACTCAAGGAAGACCTGGCTTCCCTGGTGACTCTTGATCCCTTAGCTAAGTTTCAAGGGTGAATTCACAGGTGGGGACAGATTTGGTGCAGTGGAAAGTCACTTGAACCAGATGGTTACAAACAGGCCAAGTGTCCTGTGCCTATTCAGCTCTTCCTTTGGGTCTGGAATAGAAAACTTGCTGGCTCAGTGCTAATAAAACTTTTTTAATGAAAGGGAGTCACACACTCTGCCACACCACCTGGCACCATTAAAAGAATCAGCTTGAGCTGACCATGTTCAAATGAATATTGTGAGTGTAAAATCAACAGAACTAAAGGAGAAAGAGAGAGAGAAAAAAAATCCATGTCATAAAAGACATAGTTAAAAGAGCCTCAGTAGAGGTCAAAAATATTTTCCATTTGGGATTATGGATGCCAAAAGGGTGACTGCTTCTCTTTACATTTCTTTGTAGCAAGCCAAGGTAATCAAATGAAAAAAACCCAAAGGTGAATGAATAGGGAAAACTAGTGTCCTGTGGGTGTGCACATCCTTCAAGGCCTGGTGGCAGCCACTGTTCTGGATCTAAGTGGGAGTTTTAGTTGGTAGAGAAAATGGAACACTAAATGANCCCCTTCCCCTTTCCTCTCTCCCCCACCCCCATCAGCCCTCAGTTTGTTCTCAGCATTCAAGAGTCTCTCATGGTTTGCCTCCCGCCCTCTCCCCCACTATTTTCCCCCCTTTTATCTCCCCCACGGTCCTCCTTTAAGTTCCTCCTAATCCTCCTATACGTGCAAACATATGGTATCTGTCCTTCTCTGCCTGACTTATTTCACCATTATTTTTCAAAGGCTATATGGTTGTCCAGATGCCAAGTTGAAATAATCTGTGACTCTCCACTTGTCTTCTTAAGTTCATAAAACATCAAGTGGACTGCTTACTTCTAGGGCAGAAGGAAGTATGTCTTGTGTCTAATTATGGGTAAGCAGAACTAGTATTTATTTTAAATTATTTTTATGATTCAAGTTTGAGAGTAGGAGAGTGAATCTAGAAAACTGGATTCACTGGGATGGTTTGTTTTGGTTTTGTTTATTTTTTAGAGAGAAGAGAAAGTGAGAGAGCAAGAGAGAGAGAGAATGCACTTGTGAGTGGGAGCAGGGCAGAGGGAGAGAGAGAATCTTAAGCAGGCTCCATGCCCAGCCCAGAGCGAGATCTCATGACCCTGAGATCATGACCGGAGCTGAAATCAAGAGTCAGAAGTTTAACCGACTGAGCCACCCAGACACCCCTCACTAGGGTGTATGGGAGCCAAATAAATGAGGTCAACACAGGGAATGTGAATCAATACAAAAGGATGCCCTCAGGGGCATGTGGGTGGCTCAACTGGTTAAGCCTGGGACTCTTGATTTCAGCTCAGGTCATGATCTCGCTGTTTGTGAGATTAAGCCCTGAGCAGGACTTGCACTGACAGCACAGAGCCTTCTTGGGATTTTCTCGCTCTCCCTCTTTCTCTACCCCTCTTCCCCACTAGTGTGCTCCTCTCTCTTAAAATAAATAAACTTAAAAATAAAAAAAGGATGTCCTTATTGTTAACCTGAAAGTGAGACTGGAGAAGTAATTATGATTACAGACAGGATAATTTCTAGTAAAAGTTGAGAGAAACTTTGTCATTAGTTTGTTTACAGAGGTGTCCTCTTGATTTTCAGACTCTTCAGTGACTCAGTACATAATCTTCTCCCCTACAGTGATAGGTATTTCAGGTAGAACTCTTTTCTGTATAATTTTAATTCCATGTGTTACATTTTACATCGACTATTTCTATTTAGGGCTTTGGGTTCATCCCTAGGCAATGAAAGGCTTTATCTTTGGTAAAAAAAAAATAATAACTAAATTTCTAGGGTCCGTTAAAGAAAGCTCACTTTGAAGCTCAGAGCAAACTTGCTGGATTGGAAGGGATTGGAAGGGAGAGTAAATGGCCTGGGTGGCTTGGAGTTGCTGACAGAGCACTAGATGGAATCACTGAGAATCCACTATATATCTCACATTCTTCATCCTTGTTTATCCAGTCCCCATTTTCTCATTCCCTCTCCCTAGCAGTAGACCATATTTAGCACAGAAAGTAGGTGTCATATGCATCTAATATTTCTTTCTGTGTGAAATTGAGGAGGTGAAGGCTTATCTTCATACAAATAAATAGTGTGTGGAGAAAGGAAAGTTAAAGTAAAAAGAGGGGCACAGAGGTGGCTCAGTCGGTTAAACAGCCAACTTCAGCTCACGTCATGATCTCATGGTTTGTAAGTTCGAGCCCCATGTCGGGCTCTGTGCTGACAGCTCAGAGCCTGGAGCCTGCTTCTGATTCTGTGTCTTCCTCTGTCTCTGCCCCTCCCCTGCTC
>NW_027531384.1:29721-33343 GCF_008692635.1 Crocuta crocuta | reverse complement strand
CTCTCTCTCTCTCTCTCTCTCTCTCTCTCCCCCTCTCAAAAATAAACATTCTTTTTTTTTTTCAAAAATAAAAAGAAAATAAAAAGAAACAACTAAAATTTAAAGCAGGGAGACTTAAAGAAGGAAGATTTCCAGAACCTTTCAGAACACTTGTTTGCAAATTTGGAATCATAGTTGCTGTGCAGTAGTTGACTTTCCCTGCCAGAGTAGGGGATAAAATGCATGGAAGAAAGTTTGTGTCTCTTATCCTCAAGAAGAAGAATGAGTGCTATCATCTTCATGTTTATTATGATAGCTATTTCTGGTAATTCTAAAGCTATTAAATGCTATGAAACATAAACTAGTTCTAATACACTGAAGGAGCAGCCAATTTACACAACAGCTGGGAAAGAAAATCAAAGCCACTCCATTGGACCAGCTGAATCTCTGAGAGAGGCATTTCATACCCTTCCAGCTGACGCAGCATGTAGATCACACTGGCAGCTGTATTTTAGGGAAAATATGTCACAACATACAAATGTAAGAAAAGGACAGATCCACAAAAAAGATCTTCTGCATATGAATCACACTAGTAGGAAAACTGCAGAATGAATAAGTAAAAAGTTAGGCATCACCCCCTCAATATTTAGAAGGCCCCTCATACCCACTGCAACCACCATAAGATGAAGTAAATTTTTAGAATTCTGTCTCGTGGAAAGAGAAATCATAACCCAGACTCTCCTGAATATATTTACCATTGGTCTCTTTGTGCTGTCCTTAGACATAAAATTCTCATGGAACTGCCAATAATGAAATCTGCGTAAAAGCCAAAAAGATGAAAGACAAGAAAGAAACCCTATCAGGTATATATATTTTTGCATGTAGCTACAACTTCACACACATTTAGAAATGTGCTAAATATAAACTGTTGTCAAAACAATCCTGTCATGTTTGCCAAGTGCTGCAGAGTGTATTGAGCTTATTGTGTGGCAACCATTATTATTTGTGAACCAGGTGCCTTTGTTTCTTCCTGTTGTATCGATGGAATGCCCACAAAGTGCTTAAGTAGCTTTCCCAAGGTGACACATTAAGTGGCCAAGATTCAATTCCAGATCATTGGGATTTCAAAGGTGGGAGTCTGCCTTATTTTACTCTACCTGGTGGTTGCCTAGTTCTACTTGAACTTTTTATCATGGAGGTTGCTGGAGAATTCCCACTTCCCTAAGGCAGAATGTTTAATCTTGAGCAATTCAGAATGTCCCCCGTATCCTCCTCGTATTGTTCGTGGCAAGATGTTTTGGAGCCATGGAGATCCAATGTAATCTGACCTTTGGATGAAAATCATCTGTACATTTGAAGGTGGCCATCAACCTGATTCTATTTTGCATCTTTCTTAATAAATCCTCCACCTGTTTCTTACATGATGTGTGTTGGGTCCGTTTGACTTTCTGGCTGTTGGGAATGTTACTTATGTTACTCTGCCTCAGTCTCTTTGACTCTATAATTGGGACCATCATATGTCCTACCACTCAGTTGTGTTGAGAAAGCTGGGTTTATACATGCAAAACTCTTAGTATGTGTCACATAGCAAGTACTCAATAATGTTTATTGTTAATACTATTATTTCTGATATCATGATTATCCTTAGGGCTTTCATGGTGATTAGAATGTAATCACATAGATAAAGCCATTAGCACAGAGCATGGGGCAATTTAATCACTTAATAAATGTAAAGCTCCTCACTTTTCCCCTAAGCATCTAATATATAGGTAGGCTATATGATTCCTTGCATCCCTTTGAGAGTTTATTTTCTAATTTCTCACATTTGATTGTTTGCTGTACAGTAGACCAGTCAGAATTCCATCTCTATTAGCAGTAGAGTTTTGTTATATATATTCTTTTCTTAGACAACTATGACCTCTGACTTTAGAATGAATGTCATTCAATTCTATTGGACATCAACTGCAGAGAAAAAAAAATCAATCTGCTGCAATGCCTTGATAAATGTGTCTTTCCATGGGACAGTCATAATGATTCTGGAATGTCTGTAGAATGTTCTTGAAGACAGTGGTCAACATTCTCCACGCCCACCAGGAGGCTGACACCAGGGCCTTGGCAAAGAATTTCTGTCACAGTACAGATGCTCTGGATTTTCATTAGGTTCCACAGCTGCAGCACTTTAAAGGGATGCTTTCTCAGAATAAACATAATGGTGTGAACCTCCATGCTCAACAGTAACATATCTCATTGAGAATTTTCATAATATGGTTTTCTAGGCTACTTTTTCTTTGGCTTTCTTTATTGGCTTGGTTAACTGAATAATGCCTGAAACCATGTCATAGATCTAATCAGTGTGAGAAAAACAACAAAAAGTGCAGTGTGTTTGCCTTGTCTACTCAATAACTTAGATGATTCATGTGCGTGGCAGGAAGATAGGTAAAGCCAAGGGTTGACAAGTGATCTGGTAGGGCCTGGTGTAAGAAGGCCTACATCATGGCTACTGTTAAGCATATAATTGCATTATAAATGGTCTTCATCCAGATGACCCACGGAAACTATGGGCATTTAAAAAAATTTTTTTAAAGATTATTGTCAAGTTGGTTTCCATATAACAAGTTGGGCTCATCCCAAAAAGTGCCCTCCTCCATGCCCATCACCCATTTTCTCCTCTCCCTCACCCCTTCAACCCTCAGTTTGTTCTCAGTATTTAAGAGTCTCTTATGGTTTGCCTCCCTCCCTCTCCTTAACTATTTTTTCCCCTTCCCCTCCACTATGGTCCTCTTTTAAGTTTCTCCAGTTCCACATATGAGTGAAAACATATGGTATCTGTCCTTCTCTGCCTGACTTACTTCCCTTAGCATACCACCCTCGAGTTCCATCCAGATGGCTACAAATGGCCAGACTGCATTCTTTCTCATTGCCATGTAGTGTTCCATTGTATAGATAAATCACATCTTCTTGATCCATTCATCAGTTGATGGACATTTAGGCTCTTTCCATGATTTGGCTATTGTTGAAAGTGCTGCTATGAACATTGGGGTCCACGTGCCCCTATGCATCAGCACTCCTGTATCCCTGGGGTAAATTCCTAGCAGTGCTATTGCTGGGTCATAGGGGAGTTCTATTGTGAATTTTTTGAGGAACCTCCACACTGTTTTCCAGAGTGGCTGCACCAGTTTGCATCCCCACCAACAGTGTAAGAGGGTGTATGGGCATTTTTTATATGTGAGGAGAAGGGAGAATTCCATCACTCATTCTGAAAATAAAATAAAAATCATCATCTCTCTTTTACTCCTGCTCATTCTGTACAGAAAATCACAATTTAATCATGATTTCAAAATCCTATATATTTCTGAAGAGTAGGAACAATATCTCTTAAAATATTGAGCACACTAAGACGTCTAACAGTTAACATAGTTAACATTTAACAATGTTAATTAATACTGATTTTTGGCTCCTGGAGTATATATAACTCCAGCAAACTTTTAATTCCTTAACATGGTCCATTATTTTCATTACCCTATAACAGTTATTCAATCCTTGGGCTCAATCTAATCTTTCAAAGCACAAGTACTTTCAGCTACCACCATTGGTACTTTGTGACCACAGATATTTTTACCAATGCTCTGCAAAGAATTATTTC
>NW_027531384.1:14086-29693 GCF_008692635.1 Crocuta crocuta | reverse complement strand
CCAAAGAATGGTTAAGTAAAAATGGTAAATGCAGTCTTATCCATGTAGGAAAACTGTCTCATTCCTTGAAATTTGCTTGGAGGTTGCACTCAGTTTCATTTTTAATAAATGCTTTAAAGTTAGTGTCTTTCATACACTGGACATATATAAGATCTAGTTCTTTTAAATTTATTTCATGGCCTTTTCCATCCTGTACCTATGAAGAGTTCGTAATTTTTTAGCTTTACATTATAGGTACTTGTTGCCTTGGCCATCTATAGTCATGCCTCCTACCAACCCTAAATTATCTCAGAGCCCTTAGTTGAAAGCAAAAGATGATTTGGTGGAGCTGTGTTCTAAGGGTAGCCAAGGTTTGTTTAATTGGGAATGGTAAGATACATTGCGCTGCGCCACATGGGGGAAGCAGCAGGGTCAGTCAGTCAGGAGGCTGATGGAGCAAGAGGAAAAGGTGGTCAGGAGCCTATACTGTGGTTTCCATGGAAAGGAATGGGTGAGACAGGGTAAGCAGGCTTAGGACTAGGTAGTTTGAATCATTTCAGTGGGCTCTGGGACATAGTGGCTGTCCCTAGTTGTCTGGTACCTGGCTCTGGGGTGATGAGGGCAGGGGGATAGTGATCCAAAGGTAAGAGCCTGATAAGGGATAGTTGGGGGTATGGGCTCTGGATCGGTTGGTTTGGATATGAAAGGCATGTTTCCCAGGTAAGTTGCCTGCTATCTCTAGGAATTAGCTAACTGGGGGAGGGTCAGTTCTTCCAGGATCAGCACAGCCCCAAGATGAGAATGTAAAAAATAAAAGTCATGTTTAACACAGGTTGGTGCTCGTGGTGAGAGAGACACCTCACCTGTATGATGGATTTGTGAGCTCTTCGGGAGAAACTGTCTTACCTGTTACTACATGCACAGCCAGAGCACAAAGCCTGGCCCATGGGAAGTGATTATTGATATTTGGTGTATTCCAGGGCTGAAACTGCACTACTAGTAAGTTATGTGTGCCTCTTGAACTTTATAAGAATATTTGGGAGGACAACAAAAGGCCAAGATAGAACCCTATTTTGTTTATCTAATAATAACCACAATCTGTAACACTAAGATTCACTAAGTCCCTACATATCCTTCCAAATAATTGACAGACATTAATTTCAAATGGCACATGGGAGTCGGGTCTTTGATGAGCCCTAACTTCCTCCCCTTCCTTCCCTCACTTCCTAAATCTGTAAGCTTCTCCCTTTCAGCATTTGTGTATCTGTGTTCCCTACAGTAGTATTTAAGAGATCAAATACATCTGTCAGCCAGCCCGACAGCAACCATTTATTGAGCACCCAGGGAGTACATAACCCCCAAAGTGTATCAGAGTAAATAACAGAAACTAAGCTAAATGACTATTATCAAAATGAGTACAAGCAACAGGCTCTTCTTTAAGGATGAGCAAATTTAAGTTGTGATCATTTTTTAAAAGTATATGTTAGGAGTAATAAAACCAAAAGATTATGTCAAGTACTGTTCCTTGACTTTTTAGAAATTAGATTATCTTTAAAGGAAATTGTGTGCATTCAATTTAAGTTGATTTCATATTATATGATCAACTAGGTTTATAAGAGCTGTTTCATGTTCTGTAAAACCCTTTAAAATGTTTTACTAAAAAGCTTTTTCAGAAAAACAAGAAAAAATTATTAGAAATTAATGCCAATGTTTGAACCTTGATAATTACTGAATATACCTCTTATAGTTAAGGTCCAAGAAAATCATGTCTTTGCCAAGAAGGGGACTAAAGTTTGCGGTTTGCTTTGGGAAAGCGTTGTTTTGGTTTTGGTTTCTGATTATAGTTCTTAGACCTAGCAAGCTGGAATAAAAGTATATATTCTACATTAAATTTACTGACACGGTAATTATTTTAAGGAGTCCTGGGTCCAACATTTTTTTTTTTAATATTTTTATTTTATTTCTAGGAGAGAAAGAGAGAGAGTGTGAGCAGGGGAGGGTCAGAGAGAGAGGGAGATACAGACTCTGAAATAGGCTCCAGGCTCTGAGCTGGCAGTCAGCACAGAGCCCGACGTGGGGCTCGAACCCACGAACCGCGAGATCATGACCTGAGCGAAAGCCGGACGCTTAACCGACTAAGCCACCCAGGCGCCCCATGGAGTCCTGGGTCCAACATTTTTAATCTCCATTGTTTGAGATTGGTCTGTAAACCTTGAAACTAAATCAGGAGATCAGCATGCACAGTCTTGCTCTGTCCTAACTCACAGTGTGGTCTGGAGCTGATCACTGAACCCCTTGGTGTCTCTGAATGGAAGTGGCCTGGACTCAATTATCTCTGAATTTCCTTCCAGTTTTAAAGTAATGGTTGTAAGTAGAAATGTTTATATAGGTATAAGATGAGATATATATATGGACTGAAGGAAACCAGGAATTCTCACTCAAGATTCAATATCTGCTTGTAGTAAAGTGATCTATCAGCATATTCTTTAACTCACTGCATTATTAATTGTTACACAAACACCTGGGGAACATAGTTATTGTGTAAACATACACTAAGGAGAGAATGAAGCCAGTTTTACCAATAGTATACTTTAAACACTTATGCAACTTTTGCAGGTTCAAAAAATGGGTTTGAAAATAGACCCTATACAGATGTTAGTGCACTGGGAAGAGAATACTCCACTCACTTGAAGATGGTGAACTAACCATGGAATGAAAGCAGTTCATGTTGCTCTTCTACATTAAACCTTTCAGTGAGTCATGAAAGACTTTAAATGTTGCTTAACCTTCCAATATCTGACCCCTGCTTCTCACCTGATTTCTTGCTACTCTCTCCCTTGGCTCCTTCTGCCCCCTCAGTATGCTGAGCATGTCATCCTGGGGGCCTTCTTTGAATCCCAGATCAGGTTACATCTCCCCATTACATTCTTCCTTGGTGGTATTCTGTATTTCATAATAATCATCCTGGTTTCAATGAAATGTTTAATGTCTGTCTTCCCTCCTAGAATATAAGCTTAAGAAGTCATGATTAATGTCTGGCTTTTTGAAGGGATATATCCCAGTGGCTTAGCACAACATCTGCTCTGTGATATGCCCTCAGAAAATGCTGAAATAAATAAATTAGTGGCTGTTTTAAAATCTCATCTGGCTATGTAGAACATGCAAATAGTAGTTCCTAATGATTTGGTAGTTAAAGCTAAAGAAGGGAAAATTTTTACTTCTCATTCCACTTACTCCCTAGTTCCCTAAAGTTGGGGGATATAAGCATAGAGGAAAACAGGATTGGGGTGTGAGTGTGAGTGTGTGTGTGTTGGAGGATGGGGAGGGAAGATATTTAGGTAGAAAACACTGTAGATCCCTGTGACTTTGACTAATGGCTAACACAGAGAAAATATAATCATATGCTATTTTTGAAAGCATATAAGCTAAACTTGGCGAGTTACACAAATAAAAGGCCAATTTACTAATGGCTAAAGAAAAGAGAATATAAATCTGAAAGAGGAATAGATAATTACCTTATTTTTATTTATGTTTTCTTTGCTGTTTCTCTGTATAGGCTGTCTCTTGATATACAGATTTTCTTCAGTTAGCAAGCAAGGTTTCTAACGGGATATCTCCAAANTTTTTTTTTTTTTTTTTTTTTAACTTTGTATGCAAAATTTTTTATCTCTGGGATGTTTCTCCCACCAGAAGTCTGATTGGTCACACTTACTTAATGGCAGCTGTTGGCTTCAGGAAATGGCAAGGAGAATAGAAAATGAGGGCTGTTGATGTTGGAAAATGAGAGCCAGCCAGAGAGTTTGAGAAGGAAGGGAGGAAAGAAGTGACTCTTTCCAGTTTCATCAAACTCCTCACAGTTCTTCACAGTACAGACTGAAATGAAGATGCAGCCGTAGCCAGTTGTGTGTGAATGTACACTACACATCAGCCCATCCATGCTTATTTATTATGAATTGCCTATTGGTATCATTCAAATTGAAGACTCAGAATGTATCCGCATGGTGTCAAAACACTGTGTACAAAGAGGAAAAAGCCATTTAATCACAACTTTTTCTTTTCAGTGATTTCACAATACCTCTCCAGAACTANCCCTGTAGTATTCCATTGTATAAATATACCACATCTTCTTGATCCATTCATCAGTTGATGGACACTTAGGCTCTTTCCAGGTTTTGGTTATTGTTGAGAGTGCTGCTATGAACGTTGGGGTACATAAGCCCCTATGCATCAGCACTCCTAGGAGTGGGTAAATTCCTAGCAGTGCTATTGCTGGGTCATAGAGGAGTTCTACTGTTAATTTTTTGAGGAAACTCCACACTGTCTTCCAGAGGGGCTGCACCAGTTGACATTCCCACATAATATAAGTCTTGTTAGAAACCTTCTGAGTCAGAATCACCCGGTATGTGACCTAGGAATATGCATTTTATTAATCTCCCCAGACAAGGCTGATAAGCAATAGGGCTAACAACTCTTGTGAAGTGAGCAATATGATTGATTTTCTAATAATTTTTGGACCATTTATGGTTTCTAAGCCACATATAAAAAGTCAGAAACCATACTTTTGAGAAGTTTATAAACTAAAAGACTGCCACCCCAAAAATGCAATGTAGTGAAATGGAAAGAGAGCACGATCTGATTTTAGAAGACTTCAGTCAAGTAGGGTCTTTGGTTTGTTACTAACACTGTGACTTCTGGCCAGCAAAGACTGAATAGGAAATCATGGGTATTTGTGTTTATGACCCACAAAAATGGCAATTTTATATGGTTCCACCTAATGGTTTAACTCTCTAGGCATTGTTTTCTGTGTTTTGAGTGGGATCATATTATCAGAAGGCTATTTTTTTTTTTAGGGTAAAATGAGCTTTTATAAGTGATCCCCCTTGAAAACTGTAATGTGAGCTGTTCTTCCATCTCCTTTGGAAACCACAGTACTAGTAAATGCCGGTCTTTATGTTTGGGCATTTTACAACATTGAAATATGATCTGCAGCAATTTTTGTTGCATATACACATAAAACCTCCACACTCTGGAAAATTTAGGGGTGACCATAAGCCCATGCCATCATTTGAGAGTTCTCACAAAGAGCTATAGCTTCTTATATGTCTTGGCTAGAATGGCTTCTTGGAGTTGCTGCCTTTCTCTTATGTCCTTCTGCCATTCCTTCAGCCCGGGCTCAATTCATTTTCTTAACTCAGCAGGCCACAGAGCAGCTGCTTTATTATGTCACTGTCTCTCGTGGTCAGCTGCATCCAAGGAACAGATCTTCAGTTCCAGGAAGAGCTCCACTATTAGCATGCTGGCCAGATTCCAGGACCTCAGCATGGTGATTCCAACCAGCTACTTAAACTGAAAGGGGATTCATTGCCATAAGTTACCAAATCACTGCCAGTAATCATTGAGCAGCCCTTGATAGAAAAGTGGTAGTGTCTGAAAGAAGTAGGTGTTCTGATCTTCAGAAATGCGAAGATTATAATTGGTCCAAGAAAAGATTGATGGACAAGTTATCAATACCCAGAAAAGTTCAGAGATGATTCAGGCAGAGATGAATTATGGGTACTGGTACTGGGAATTCGTGATTTTGAGGGAGCCAAAATGAGTTTACCGAGAACAAGTTTGAGGAATTACCAACTGAACCTTCTTTTTCTGAGCAACTTTATTTGACTTTATAATTTAATGTCTCTCATAATGTCCATCTGAAAAAGCTGGGAAAAATATGTTTGTGATAGAACAAGTGGAACTATAGCCAACTGAGAATTGTCCACAGCCAAATGAGTATTCTACCAAATGAGTATCGTTCAGAGAGATCTTAAGTGGCCTCTATGCAGTGAGGTGCTGGAGACATGCTAGTTCTAGAGAGGTTATTGCACACATCTCTGCCTCATGCCTCAGTCAGTGCTATTACATTGGTAGCTTGAAATTGGCCATGATGGAACTATTCATACTAAGGAAATTGGTCAACAGTACAAATCTGGGCTTTATTTTCCTCTAGGGAATCAAACATTTACCAACACACCAGTGGACCCATTTTTCCCCCTAAGTTTTGAAGTAAGTCAGTAAAAAAATAACAATGTATTTATGAGTCAGTGTACTAGAGTTAGGGGAGAAAAGAATGTCATATGCCTTATGCTTAGGTAGCTCCTTGTCTGGTAGGAGAGAAAGACATATGGACAACAAAGCCCTTTATATTCTACTCCCTTGATTTCTTCCTTGCGCTCATCTTCTACCATTTTCTTAATTCATATGCTATATTCTTCACCACACCTCTTTTTGCTATTCCAAAACAGAAGACTAAATAGACACCACAAACTCATCCTTGCCTCAAGTTTTTGCATCTGCTGTTCCCTCTACGAAGGAATACCCTTCCTTCAGAACTCTGCATTCTTGGCTCTATCTAGATTTAAATATCACGTCTTCAGAAAAGCTTTCCCCAACTACCTCTAGTCTAAAGTCACCAACTCAGTCTGCCTCTCAGTAACTGTATTTTCACAAAACCCAGGTTTTAAATTTAAATAGACTGTTGACTTTAGAGTAGTTTTAGAATTAAAGAAAATTTGCAAAGATAGTTCAGAGTTCCTGTTATATCCCACATCCAGTTTTCCATATTGTTAACACCATGCATTACTATGATGTATTTCTTACAACAGAAAAACCAACATTATTAGTATATTACTATTAACTAAATTCCACATTTTATTTGGATTTAACTGGTTTTTACCTAATGTTCTTTTCTCTTCCACCATTACAACCAGGATGCCACATTATGTTCAGTTACCATGTTTCTGTAGCTTCCTCTCATCTTTGATAGTTTCTCAGATTTTCCTTATTTTCATTGACATTGACAATTTTGAGAAGTACTGGTGAGGAATTTTATAGAATGTCCCACAAGTGAGGTTTCTCAGAAGGTTTTCTTTTGGTTAGACTGAGGTTATAGGTTTTTGGTAGGAAGACCACCTGAGTGAAGTGCCATTCTCACTAGATGATATCAAGGGTGCATGCTATCAACATGAGTTATCACTGAAGATACTTACCTTGAACAGCAGGCAGAGAGGGTTTATCAGTTTTCTCCACACCTTTCCATTACTGCTCTCTTTGGAAGAATGCCATTTACCACAATCCACAGTTGGAGTGGGGGTTAAGCTTCATTTCCATGAGGGGGAGGGTCTATATGAATTATTCTTCTGTACCAAAGATTTGTCTCCTCTCTCCCATTTATTTATATTAAACATTTACTAGGACACCACTGAGTCTGTGTTTTTGTATTGGCTCATGGGTATTTATTTAATACTTTGGTTATAATCCATTACTCCCTTATTTTTTTGTTGCTCAAATTGTCCCAGTTTTAGCCAATGGGAACTCTTTCAGATTGACTCCTATATCCCTTTGATATACTTTAATCTTTTTTTGTTTTGTTTTTTTGAGTACTTCTGGTACTAAAAGATGCTCCAAGCTCATTTCATATATTCACTGACCCAGCATTTCTCCGAGAAGCTCCAGTTCCTTTAATTCGTATTAAATGGTATTAGATATCATGATCTGGGCATAGAATGTGCTTGTTGATATAGAGGTATACTTGCTTTTAAACCCTCTTAGTGAAAAGAGCTGGAGACCACTTACACACGCTTACCTGATTTTTTTCCTGTATCTGTCCATCTGTATTGAGCAGAAGATGAGTTTATATGGACGTTGCCAACTCTAACCCAGTATCAAGAGGTTTATTCTGCTTCCTTGCTTATCTGTAACCTCCTTTTCCAACAATGAGAAACCTGACTCCCACCATCTGCCATCCATTTACTTGTTTGTCCAACCCCAGTATACATGTCTAGCAACTTCAGAATTGTTAATTTGTACTCCCATGAGAAACAGCTATACTAAAAGTAGACTACAGTGTTTATATTCAGTTCCTGTTGGCTGTAGTCTTATATTTTCTAGTCAAAAAACCATTTTCCAAAGTCAAAACCCAGTTTTAAAGCATGATAATGCTTAACATATCTGGAATCATCAAGTTTAAGTATGTATCGTTTGTCTTTCCAAATAGAATATTCCAGAAGAGCAAAAGAATTTGTCGTATCTGTCTTGAACAACTTCCTAACCTCAGTCAGCATGTCAAGAGTAATGCCAAGCATAGTTAATATTTATTACATGCAGGGATGAATTCATTCACAATACAACATGTTTTTATCATTTGATTTTGTTCACTTGACCAAGTGTAATTAGGCACTAGGTGAACAAAACATTCATTGAAAACATGAAAAATTGTTTGATAAGTAAAATGTCGGTGAATTAATTTGCACTGAGAAATAAGACTGCCAACAAACATGAAAACCCATACCAAAGGATATGCTGCTGCTTTCTCTGTAGAAAAGTAATTTCTGAACCATACTAATTGAGCAAAATCAAACAAGGGTAATGCTAATCAGCAAGTGACTGGAGCTATGGGGCAGAACCCTAGGGCCTTAGTCATCCAATCCTCTATAAACTGTACTCAATTTAAGAAAGTTATTGAACAGAACCTGACCCTTCAAGTAGGTATGCCCCAGCCTGATTCAACTCTTCTCAGAGAGTATCTTTTTGTTTCAGATGGATCCACAGTAAATTTCACAAAATAATGTTAAACCTATATACTTCACCCTTATATTGTTGTTAATAGGACCTATGACCTGAACTAAAGTTGAATACCTAATAGTTATATTCTAGACAGTTACTAGATGAAATAATTTTATGCTCCCCACCATTCACTATTTGTTATAGGTTCAGTTGAAATAAAAAATTTTAAGGGCACCTGGGTGGCTCAGTTGGTTGAGAATCCAACTTCGGCTCATGTCATGAACTTATGGTTCGTGAGTTTGAGCCCCACGTTAGGCTCTGTGCTGACAGCTCAGAGCCTGGAGCCTGCTTCAGACTCTGTGTCTCCCTCTCTCTCTGCCCATACCCCACTTGTGCTCGCTCGCTCTCTCTCTCTGTCTCTCTCTCTCTCTCTCAAAAATAAACAAACATTTAAAAAGCCTTTTAAATATTTAATGAGTGTTGTGTAGATATGTGGTGCATATGCTTTTCAAGATATTTTTAAATGAATTCTTAGATTGACATAGGCAGAAGATCTGATTTGTGGGTCATAGATTGCCTCCCTTCCTGACACTCAAACAGTGCTTTCACAAAAATGTTTTCATTACCAGCCTTATTGAATTCAGGACAGTCTAAGAGACAACCTTGTTAAAACTGTTTGGTGTTGTCAGAGGAATAAACAAATCTATGAAATGAAGTAGAGTCCAAAATTTCCTTAATTAAATTGACATTTCAAATTGGGTGACAGGGATAGGGTGAAAATAAAGGGGCATTTTTAATCTTTTAATTAATGAATCTTCCTATAATTTGATTTTTAATTTTAAAAATTTACTTATTCAATTATACTGTAAGCTAGAAATAATAAAAATATTCCAGAACTTCCCTGTGTTATAACTTAAAAGATTCATTTACAATACATAATAACATCTTTGTATAAATCTGCCCTGAAAGAAAAATAATTCTGTTTCACTTTTTATGGTAGGAATAGTTGTACTCCTGGGCAATTGTTTTGTTCAGTGTTATGAACCTCGTGAATTATGTAATTGCCTAAATTTCATATTTTATTTTGGATCTTAAAGTAATTAGAGCCAAATTTGTGCCACATTTAAAATTTATGCTGCCTCTCCAAAGGGTATATTCTATTAAACTTCCTTAAATCTTTTCTGAAACATTTATGGGGCATATGTATATAACTTAAATAAAAATGATTACAGAGTTCCATCAGATGATTATACGTGGATATCCCCTTCTCCAGCACAAGAATATATCTGCCAAATTGTCTAGAAAACTTATGGCAAATTGTCAAATTACAAGTTCTCTTTGTGCTGGACACAGAATAATTCTTAGTCTTTAGGTCCACATTTCATAGATTACAAATTTTTTCAACATTTATTTATTATTGAGAGACAGAGAAAGAACATGAGCATGGGAGGGGAAGAGAGAGAGGGAGGGAGACACAGAATCTGAAGTAGGCTCCAGGCTCCAAGCTGTCAGCACAAAGCCCCACGTGGGGCTTGAAGTCACAAACCAAGAGATCACGACCTGAGCCAAAGTCGGATGTTTAACCGACTGAACCACACAGGTGCCTCGACATTTCATAGATTATATACAAATCACTTCATATTAAGGAAATATTGCACAAAGCATGTTACCATTACCTGCAATCACATGCTGTCTTAGATGAATTGTATTTCAGTGTCTCTGATAGAGACCTGAGCATTGCTTTAATCCTTGGAGAAAACAAACATGCCAGCCTTGAAAGAAATGTCTGAACAGGCTACCTCTTAGGATCATTATCCTTGCAAATATCCTTCAGTTTTCTATTACTGTATAAAAATTGTCACGTACTTAATGGAGTAAAACAACACTAGTCATTTATTATTCTTACCTTTTCATCATTTTAGGTGTTGATTGTACTCAGGTAAGCAGCTCTTTCTTCTAGTCTTTCATGTGGTTGGACAGTGACAAAGATTGCAATCATTTTTTCTAAGTTTTTATTTAAATTCCAGTTTGTTAATGTACAGTGTAATATTAGTTCCAGGAATAGAATTTAGTGATTCACTTATATACACAACACCCAGTGTTCATCACAACAGGTGCCCTCCTTAGTGTCCATCACCTATTTGAAAAGCCTTCCCCGCCCCACCCACCTCCCCTCCGGTAACCCTCAGTTTCTTCTCTATAGTGAAGAGTGTGTTTCCTGGTTTGCCTCCCTCCCCACCCCTCCCCCGTGTTCATCTGTTTTGCTTCTTAAATTCCACATATGAGTGAAATCTTATGACAGCTGTCTTTCTCTGACTTACTTAGCATGATACTCCCTATCTCCATCTATATCATTGGGCTCTTTGGATTAGAATCGTTTCTCACAATTCTACTCATACATGGCTGGCAGGTGATTCTGTATCCATGCTGGGACCTCGGCAAAGGCTGTTGACTGGGACACCTACATGGTGCCTCTTCATGTGACCTTCATTCCAGGGTAAACATCGTGAGAAAGAGAGAGCCAGGAGGGAACTATATTACCTTTTCAGAGCTAGCCTTAGAAGTCATACAGCATCATTCTTGCCACATTCTATTCGAAGCTAGTCACTAAATCCACCCTATATTCAAGAAGAAAGAAATTAGAATTCACCTTTTAACTGGAAAGATAAAAGAGATAAAAGATAAAGTAATCTTTTGGAGAGTCTTTCAAAATATCCTACACGTCTTATTTTTTTATATTAATTCCTATTTATTTCAGACGGCTACCTTTCACTGTCTAGGTTCCCCATACTCTAGTGGGGTGGTCTCCACTGGGCCTTTGTCTACCTAGAGATTGATGTCACCATACAAGGTGCAACATAATGGCCTGGAACTCCATGGCTTCCTGTCACTGTGTTCTGTCTCCAAAGTTTTGCATCATTGCTGGATTCTGTCTTTATTTATTTATGCTTAATGTGACAGTGTGTTGTGCTCAGAGTAACTGAAAAGAGCTTTGACTCTTTACTGCTGATGGTAGTCTAAAGTTTTAAGTCTTCTCTGGTTCTAACGGGTACATTGATAAGAGCTTCTGGACATTTGTAATCATCCCAGTGCCCTTAGTTAATTCAGCAAAGTGGAAAATAGTGTCCAGTGTGTTTTAGTGCTTTTATGCATCAGTCAGTAGTAGCACCTCATAGACTATTTCACATTCTATTCAATTGGTAAGCTATCTGGTTGAGTAGGGCTAAATCAAAGGACCAATTTATTCATCACACGATTCCAAATACTGAAAAGTCTGTTGTTACTGTAGGCACATGGGATCACTGGAGAGAATCAAAGGATTGGCTTTTGCCCCTATGTATTATGACACATAGAAATTACTGCCTGGAACAGTATTCCTTGCCCTTTGAAATGTAAAACCTTGAAAACATTCTGTAGCACAATCTTGCCACTAGTCAAGGCAAGACTCACAATAGTTCTATACTTCGAGAAGTACTGAGAATTGTGGAAATGACAATGTTTATTTTTCTTAAGTGGATATCTATGATATAATAAAGTGAATATTTTGCAGGTTCTTTGTGTGCATGTTCATGTAAGTAGGTCTAATGAAAACAGAGCACATGTGTTATATTAGTACTACTCCATAGCATGTATGTGTAAATCAGTCATTTCCAAATGCATGTAACTTGATCCCTCAACTGATAGTAAGATGGTTATCCTATTTGCTACTCTACAATCTAATGTTTTATGTGAAACAAGAGTGATTTTTAACCTTTGAACTATAAATCTTTAAATCAGGTTGGTGTCTTACAGTATGGAATTAATTTACTTTAGTTAAATTAATGTGTCCACTTTGAAGGACAACTCAACTTCTTTTGCTCAGCCCAGCTGTATTAAATTTCCAAAAGAGAAGAAACTACCCACTGTGTTTAAACTTTGAATGTATTTACAGAGGATTAAAAATACCAGCACTTTACAGTCACATGCTGGTGAAAATTGCCTTTGAAATAATTCATGGAGGAAAAATGGAATTTTAGTAATGTAGAATATAAACCAGTTTTGGTTAAGATTTAGTATTTGTACAACATTAGGGGATATTTAGTGTGTAAATATGTTCAATAGCATTTTTATTACAAACCCCAGAGCATTTTAAATAGACTTATTAAAATCTTCACTTCTCTGCTTTAATTAGGGAAGTGCTCCCATCTTATGCTTGGCATTTTCCTTATAGTTTTAGAATACTCACAGTAGAGAATTATAGAGTAAGTGATTCANGACGCGGGGCTCGATCCCACGAACCGCGAGATCATGACCTAAGCGAAAGTCGGACGCTTAACCGACTAAGCCACCCAGGCGCCCCTAGGCAAAGTATTTTTTAATAAATTCAAAATATACATGTAAAACCTATATTACCACCATCCATTGTGCTCACTGACATTAAAAGGGAGAGTAAATCTCTTGGCATATAAAACTCTTGTATACTACTGTCTCTCTCAGAGGTATCAGTCCTTCCCAGCAACAGAAAAAAATCAGGGAATTCTGCCTCCACCCCAAATACTCCAACCTAATATAATATGTCAAGATATACAATGTGAGAAACTCTGGTGCTGTCCCTTGTTGCTGTTTTGCTATCACAAATTGATACTATTATCATAATTTCTTTATCAGTCAGTTATCCTGAACTAATAGATTAGTTTTTGACTCCCTCTGTAAGCTACATTTAAAATATACATTTGACTCCCTCTGTAAACTACATTTGAAAACTAACTACGTTAGTTTTCCCTAGGTGTCCATCTGCATGAGAGGTAACTGTGAATGGTTACAGAAGATGTAGGTAATACTTAATAATATTCTAAAATTAATAATATATCACAAGGTGGCACCCTTACAAGTCTGGTATGGTCTTGAGCAAGTAGTTTTCCAAATCTTAGGCTAAGTGTCAACCTAATCAGCATGCTTATAGTTAGTTATTCCTTGCCCCACCCACATAGGACTTTAAGCTCTTATACTTCCAGGTAGGACAAAAAAAAAAAAAATAGGAAATAGGAGATCTATAGAGAATGCCCATTTCTGGCTAGAATATGATGGAGGGAAGAGGAAAATAAGGGAGAGAGGGAAAGAAGGAAGCCGTCTCCAATTTTCCCACTTATGACTGTAGGAGATGGGAAGAAGTTACTTTCGATAAATAAGGATAACGTTAAAGGCTGAGAAGGAGGCTAATTCTTATATTCTCCATTGAGAAAGTTAGGAAAACATTACTTTTTAGTCTGCCTCTCTCCCACCAACTTTCAACAAGACTCTAGGAACTTGGCTAATAATGGGATCTGGCAGAAGACCTGATGTTTTCCTTTCCTGAACCAATCCCAATTCCCAATGGCACAGGCACTGGAATGAGATCTGACTAGCCTGATAAGGGAAGGGGGTGCAGGCTCACTGTAGCTGCTGAACCGGGAGATGTATTGGGGGATCAGTTAAATCATTAGTCTGCCACCAGTGGAGAGCAAATTGTGGTCCAGTTGTTCTGACCACTTAAAAGAGACCAGATCACAAATTGAACCAATCAGAGACTTAAGCCATACTGTCAGCAAGGTCAACCCCACCCATGTCTACAAGTAATCTTGCCCCAGAGACTAGAGGAATAAAGGACCTCATACTTGAGAACCTTGGATCTTTATCATGGCAAGGAGATCCTTCTGTTCCTATACGTGGCACCACCTTAGAGAGATAAGCAGGGGAGGCTCCTCAGGGAGGTTCACTGAAAGTTCCAAAACTGATCATCTGCATTTAAAAAAGATGGTCCTCAATATTATTTCATCAGAATAAGTTTAAACCAGATTGAATATTTAGTGCTTATTTTTTCTCCATTGACAACTCGGTGGTTGAGGGTGATATCTAGATGACAAATGAACTTCATTTGAGGTACCTGATCTTGTAACAGTGGAGAGAGAGTGATCACCTCAGCTTGCTTCCTTGGACAGGGATCCTCCGTTTTCTTCCCTACCGTGTCCGTGGAGGAGGAGAGAAAACACTATAGTCTGCTTGTGTTTGTAGCATTCTCTGTGAGTCTGAATTGATGTACAAAGGTCTATTTGTCTTTAGATCCAAGAACTGATTCTAAGCCCCATCTTTAAAATAAAAATTAATCTTTAATCAAAGTATAGTCTGCTGAGTGCAAGAGGCTGTGCTTGGAGCTATAAATAGTAAGTGCTCAGTACAAACTGTCATCATTTTAGTGAAGTCTGTCTTCTCGTTATGTTCTTTGTTCACAGTCTCACACATACTAAACCAATTCTTCACCACTCTTGTGAGTTCTGTACTTATCTTTCAATCTATCAGATGCTTTCTGGCTTCACTTGGACCCTCCCAGATTATATTTAGGATTATTTGTGCTAATGATGGAAATGCCAACTTTTGTGCCTCATGTTAATGTCCTCCAGCGAGAGACCACTAGAAATACCCTCTTATCAACAGAATTAACTTTATTTTTTACAACAAGGGAAACTAAACCATGAGGAACAGTGGAACATGCTGATAAGGAGTTGGGGGATTATTCTAGGATTTGAGCCAATCCCAGTTAATTTTAGGGAGGCTCTAAGGAAGTGAATGCCGTGTTCTGGAGTGCATGGTGTCAGAAAGCAGGAGCAATTTTTTTCTAGGTGATACATCGAACTGAGGAGGGCTAGAATTGTGACTAGACAGTGGCAGTCACTCAGGTTAGCAGAAAGAGGGAAATGTTTGGTCAGTTTTGTGGTTGCACAGGAGCTTTATTTTTTGTTGTTGCTGTTTAAGTTTCTGTTGCAGCATGGTCTAGAGTGGTCTTTGTCTCGTTTTGACACGGTCACAGAGAATCCTTGTCCAGTGTTGATGTTCTATGAAATGATGTTTAGTAAGTATGTATAGCTTATCTGGCAGCAACAAGGCCAACTGTGAGTTGGCAACACTCAGGCCTCTTATTTTCTTTCTCACATAGAAGCTTTCTCACTGTGCACTGATGGGTCTGCCATGCCAATTATGAAGCTTTTCTGTCCAGAGTTGATCTGAAGAAAATTATGATATTTGCTTTGAAAATCCACTACAGATTAATGTTTTCTAACACCAAGTGCAC
>NW_027531384.1:8851-14067 GCF_008692635.1 Crocuta crocuta | reverse complement strand
AACACCAAGTGCTCTTTCACTCCTCCTCAACAATAAAAAAAAAAAATACTTCTTGTTGAATTTTTATTATAAGGACTGTAGAAGCCATTTCACCCTCTTCATGTACTACTCAAGGGCACAATTTAATCACAGCATCTCTTACTCTTAATAAATGAATATATCTTACAAAGTACTTGAAAGATTGAGTCCATATAATTAGAAAATCCACTTTATAATCACCTCCTCTCTTCATTTACCTTTATATAACTCTCAATTTCAGCCCTCCCTCTTGTTCCAGAGGTTCCCCACTTTACTATCAATGCTAATGCTCCTGATTCCTTGAAATCTAACAACTGATATGATATTGTCCAATCAGCCCTTTCCTCTGTCTGCCATCTTTTTATTTCATGTACTAAATGTCAGTTTCCCCTTATCTACATATATTCCCATCTTTTGCCAAACTAGGAATAAGCTAACCTTGTTCCTCCTTGAGCTCTCATTTCTGAACACACTCATTTACTCTTACTGCCTTCACTTTTTTATGTTGAAATATGAAAAAAATCATAAAATTACAGAGAAAAAATACAACACCTCTTTTTTTCCCCACCAAGAATTATCAAGTATTCATATTGTTATTTTAGAGACTTTTTAATATAAAAAAATTCTAATGGAATGGACAGTTTGTTATCTTATAGATACTGGTAGAATTACTGTCATTAAAAGTAAATATGTCATATAAAAGCAATCAAGTTCTTTTCTGTAATTTCTGTTTCTCTCTTACTTTGATCTCCAGGTCACTATGGTCTGAAATTCTGTTGTTCTGACTTTTGTTTTTTCCTTCCCAAGACCAGTGCATAAAGTCCTGATGACTTTTTCTTTCTCACAGTCATTCCCAGGGATGCTAACCTTTCTCTGCCATTTTCACCATCAAAGCCTAAACCTTATGTCATGCTGAAGCTATTTCAATATTTTTCATATTGGCCTTCAGAGTCTCCTATTGCTGATTCATTTTTTTTATACTTCCAGATTTATCTTCTTGAAATACCTTAATGAGAATGTCTGTTGTTTTTTTTTAGGTCAAATATACATAACGTGTGCCCATATTTTTTTTTAATGTTTTTTTATTTATTTCTAGGAGAGAGAGAGAGAGAGAGAGAGACAGCGTGAGCAGGGGAGGGTCAGAGAGAGAGGGAGTCACAGACTGAAACAGCATGTGCCCATATTCTTTAACCTGATCATAAAAATAATCCAAAAGGGAACTTCTTCCTGCTCCTCTGGTGTGAGAGTCCTCTGAGGCCAGGCTCAAATATTCATCCTTCTCTGATGACACATTGTTCTACTACATTCATTTCTATCTGTTTGTTGTTCATCTTGCATACAATTAAATCTTCATCATTCCTCTATTAATACCTACCCATCCTTAAGGCTACTTGGCTTCCTCCACGTTGTTGACTTTCCTGATAACTACACACCTTGTTAATGCATGACTTAATGTGTACAACTGTATGGTCCTGTCATATACTGTCACATAGAAACAATTCTCTTTCTAAACTCAGTATTGGAGGAGACTGATTTTGCTGGTAAACATGACCTTAAAGTCTCCATTCTTTCATGTTTCCTAGTAAATGCTCATAATTCTTCGGCTCATATGTAGTTTTATATTTTCCTACCTAAACTTACCATTGCTATCATACTTACTCAAATGACTCCATATTTTGGATATTTGGTTCTATAATTATGTAAAAAACGAGGTATACATTATTCCCTCTTTGTAAGACTAAAAGAAATAATCATTTCAACCATTTATAATGTCTCAAAACATTGATGTTGGGAGATAATACAAGAGATTCAAGGAATCTTCAATTGCAGAGTGGATCCCATTTCTTTCAGTGTTTGCATGGTGTGCTCAGGACCAATAAATTAAAAATATCTTCTTGATGGTCAGTCATATAAGTTAACAGTAAACTTTCGAAATCCAGAAAAACCATCTATCTCTTGGGCATAGCCTAGAGCTTATATGACTGTAAATGAGAGCAGTCAGTGTTTAATAACTAAATTATATATAGATCAATAAAGGTTAGTAAGTTACTTCTAAGAAAGGTGCTTCATAACCAGTTCCCTGCTAAGTGGTGACCTTCTTTGATGTTGTTTGGAATTTTATTGTGTTTCACATCACAGTCTCAGGAATATGTATTCCCATGCAGCACTGGATCCTCGTCACAAAGAATTGTTGCTATTTCTGCTGGCCATATCCCAGCTCGTTTAGTAATTTTTCTCTACTGAGCCATAATGAATAATAAAGTGTGTTCTCTGTGCTCCTACATATCTCCACCCACCTATCTTCTGTTCCAAACCAAAAATATAAGCCTACATACACTTCTAAATATCTCATGGTGGATTTTCTTTAGAATCCTGTACCAGGATTATATGCTCCAGTGCCAAAAATGGCCTTTCTCCTAAAAGTAGTCAGAAAATCACTTACTCTTTGTAAATTAATTTAGTATCACTATAAATATTGTTTATCACTTGAGATAAAATTACTCAAACACTGTGGGGTTTTATTGTTGAAATTATTCTTATTTTGAATACCTTAGAAATCAAAAAGAAAACAGTATACTCCCTCCAACAAGTCAGGATATAAAATGGGAAGCAATTTACCATGAGTCAGGGAGTCTGAATCACCTGTGTATGCAGAAAATTGATAATTCTCAGTAGTTCAAAGATTTGAGCCACCTGTCAAGGACAGCATTGAGGGAGAAGCATTAGAAGCACTTGGTCTTTACAGAATAGAGTGAAGGGAGGAAATTAACACTATTTCTCTAAATAGCATTTAGGAATAGTAAGAATTTACAAGGCTAGAAACTATTAAAAATATCCTGGGGTAACCCCTGCAGGGACCGAAAGCTTTCAGTTCACAGGATACTAATATTAGAACAAATTTCAAAAGAAATATAGATTCCTAAATTAGCATTGACCATTTATCATCTAAGGTATACTGCTCTGCCCAATTACATACCTTTTGTTGCCTTACCAACAATAATTTCAACCCAGTTGTATCGAGTGATGAGAGGATTAAACTGATGACTAACCTTTGTAACACACTGTCTTGCTAAAGGTAAGCAAATATCCGACTCCCAAGGAAAAATGAGGATCAAAATAAGCCCATTAATCCGATTTTCCTTTATACTCTTCGCTGTTTGGCAGAAAATCGATTGAAATGTGTGTGTTTATGGGAATGAACTCATTTTTTACATTATGGATGGTGTAGGCTTTGTCTCCTTGCACTCTGACACTACTGAATTTGTTGGCCTAGAGGAGACACACACCAGGCTAAGTATGATTTCTTGTGGATGCCTTTATTTTCAAATACTATGCCACGCCAATTCAGTTTAATGGCTAGCCTTGAAGGGGAGCATGAAACCACTTTCCATTGCACAGTTCCATTTACAGTTTCTAACTACCTAAGCATCAAAAGGCATTATTACTCTGGTTTTTACAAACCCAAGATTATATGGGTAATTTCCTAATTTAACTTTACAGATGTTCTCAGCCTTTAATCTAGGTACATAATATTAACACAGTAGAACCAAAATTGAATTTTTGAAAGCAATTTCATTTTCTCTGCCCCAGAGACATTAAATAATTAACACCTTCATAGACACTAGAGATCTGACACTCTTCTTTGAAATTATTAATAGCCTAAGGCTTACATACCCCTGGGTGAAAAAATACCTGATTCAAACAGCACTAAGCAGCCCCTGTTATTACAATCCAGGATCATTGTGTGGTCACAGTTTAGGAACATGTTTCTTGTCTTGTTTTCAGTGACTTGCCATACACATCTGTGTCAAAAGGGTCCCTTCCAGGAGTGTCCTCAAGTCAACATAATAGTAATTCTAGAAAATGCAAAAAAGTACAAAGTCTGTAGTCATTTATTCAGTTAATCAGCTAAGGTGGGCAGTTTGTGATGAGAATGGATTATTAGGGAAGGTATGGATAGGTAGATGAAGAAAACTTGTAATCAGCAAATGAAAAAAGATGAAAGTTCAAGGTTTTAACTACTTTAATGGATAGAGTCATTATTTATTTTCTCCTTTCAAACACTGTATGTTCCATTATGTCCAAGACAGTTAAAACCATCATATAAGAGAATGCCAGTCCCATTGTTCCCACCTAGGGTCAGAGACATAGCTCCTCAATCCCTTAGATGGAAATGCTGTGAAGGTTTCTTCAGGTTTAAAAAATCCAGAAACTGGTAGGAAAACTGAAAAAGTTATTTAGACTAAATGAATTTTTTATTGCCCCTGTGGGAGGGAGGCACAAATGTCTGAACTATTTTAATAAGATTTAAGATTCATTTAGAGAATCTTCATGATTCATCTGCATTTATTTTTTCCATCATAAAACCACTTATAATACTCTTCCCAAAGAGGAGACTGAAATNTCTAGCCAAATTATTTTTAAAAGTTAACCATGGCATAGATTTCAGACAGTAAATGTTAGTCTCAGGTTGTTTTTTATACACACACACACACACACACACAACACAACACACACACATATATATTTTGGTAAAGATTTTCATTTTATGGCAATCACATACGTTGCTTAGCTGGAATCAAATTCATTTCTTAGCTTTCAAGATGGTAGGTTACCTCTAAGTAACTGACAGCCTCTTATAGAGATATTGTAAAATATTTTTAAAGGTGAGAAGTGAAAGTATTTTTTTTCCTAGTTCAGTGTGTAGACAAAAAATATATTGGTTTTAAAGTTTTCTTTTTCTTTTTTTTTTTTTTTTTTAATATCATTGGACCAGAAACACTGATTCACTAGCTCCTGCTAATTGCGGTGCCTGCAAAAGTCTCACTTCAACAGTCTGTCTCATTGTATTTATTTACAAGTGGGGACTATGGTATGTAGATGAGATGCTCTGACTGTCACTGATACTTGGTGAGAGATCTTGACAGAACATGGCCAGTGCCTTCTGAACACAAAGGTCTGGCAGTAGACACTCCTGGTCATGGATACTTCCTGTTTACCCAGGATCATCAAAAGGAATTTTTTTGATTCTTTCAAAAGAAAGAATCTGAAAACNAATGACCCCCATCTGTCCTCCAAATTTCTGTATCAAATACATAAAACAAAAATGGTGAGTAGTCTTTGACATAGAAAACATTGGAAATTATTTGAACTCTAGAAAATTTACAAGATAATTAAATATATTTTTTATAGGCTGG
>NW_027531384.1:1735-8743 GCF_008692635.1 Crocuta crocuta | reverse complement strand
ATTTGTTAAAGTTTATTGATCTATTTTGAGAGAGAGAGAAAAAAGGAAGTGAATGAGAAGGGGAGGAGTCGAGAGAAAGAGAGAGAGAGAATCCCAAGCAGGCTCTGCCATGCCTGTACAGAGTCCATTGCAGGGCTCGATCTTACAAACTGTGAGATCATTACTGGAGCCAAAACCAAGAGATGGACATTCAACCGACTGACCCACCCAGGCACCCCTGGACTTTTTTATATTTCTATTTTTCCAAACTCTGTATTATTTTTACTATTAGTTTAGATGCTCTTCAAAAGAAAACTTCCCAAATGTGGCATAGCAGTATTGGGTGTGTAAATAAGCAGAAAAGAACTGTGCCTGGGCTGGACATGTGTCTTCTTAATTATCAGACCATCTTCCATCTCCTCAAATTCTTTGAATACCCATCAAAACAAAGATTGCTCAGGAATAGAGCAAAGCTGGCATTTGGCAGTGAGTACACCGAATAAGATATGGGCCAGAACAGAAATGCTAAATTATATTGCTTTTATCTGTATTCTTCCTTCCATTATTTTCTTTAGTTCTTTTGACCCATTCCTTTTTTTAAAGTTTATTTATAGAGAGAGAGAGAGAGAGAGAATGAATGAATGAATGAATGAGTGCATATGCGAACAGGGGAGGGGCAGAGAGGAAATCCCAGGCAGAATCTGTGCTGTCAGCATGGCACCCGGCCTCACAAACCATGAGACCATGACTTGAGTGAAATCAAGAGTCAAACACTTAACTGACTGGGCCACCCAGGTGCCTCACTTCTGAACCATTCTTCTCTGCTCCCTACTGTATCTCACATCTGCAATCAATCTCCTTTTCAACTTCTCCTGTCCCCTCAACACATTTCTCAATTTTACTATTTCTCATATTCTGCCCAATTCTTAACTTATATTCTTGCTCCTTGTCTCCCTGCCTACACAAGAGAGGGATGAGTGACCTCACTTTGGTTGTTCTGTTTTCAATTTTCCACCTCTGAGAATTCGCAGTTCTGATCCACCCTCTGAAACAGCGAGGCTGCCTAGCGTCTTGGTATGCCAAGTGCGGTCTGAGGCCCGACAGCACAGGCATCTCCCGGAAGCATGTTAGGAATGCAGAATCTTAGTCGTCACCCCAGAACTGCAGAATCAGAATCAGCTTTTATGTGTTTTAACAAGATTCTCAACGTGGCTCTGTATAGACAGAGCATGAGAAACACTGGGCTAATCCACTGATCCCCAAACTTATTCTTTTAAGTTTTAATTTTAATTCAAGTTAGTTAACGGATAGTGTTATATTAGTTTCAGTGATTATTTCAGTGATTATTAGTTTCACTATATATTGTAGTGATTCAGCACTTCCATCCATCGCTTGATGCTCATCACAAGTGCACTCCTTAATCCCCATCACCTATTTTACCCATGCTCCCACCTCCCTTCCCTCTGGTAACCATCAGTTCTCTATAATTAAGAGCCTGATTATTAACTTGTCTCTCTCAGTTTTATTTCTTAAATTCTCTATATAAGTGAAATTATATGGTGTTTGTCTTTCTCTGATTTATCTTGTTTAGCATTATATTCTCTAGCTCCATCCATCTCTTGCAAATGGCAAGAGTTCATTCTTTTTATGGCTGAGTAGTAGTCCATCACACACACATACACACACACACACACACCATTTCTTCTTTATCCATTCATCAACTGATGGACACTTGGGCTGCTTCCAATGTCTCAGCTATTATAAATAACACTGCTGTAAACACAGGGGTGCGTGTATCCTTTTGAATTAATGTTTTTATATTCTTTGGGTAAATACCTAGTAGTGTGATTGCTGGATTATATGTTCTATTTTTAACATTTTGAGGAACCTCCGTACTGTTTTCTAGAGTGGCTGCATCAGTTAGCATTCCCACAAACAGTGCAAGAAGGTTCCCATTTCTCTACATTCTCTCTTAACACCTGTTGTTTCTTGTGTTGTTCATTTTAGCCATCTGACAGGGGTGGGCTGATATCCCGTTGTGGTTTTGATTTGTATTTTCCTGATGATGAGTGACGTTGAGCATCTTTTCCTATGTCTGTTGGCAATCTGTATGTCTTCTTTGGGAAAAATGTCTGTGCCTTCTATCCATTTTTTATTGGATTACTCATTTTTTGGGTTTTGAGTTTTATAAGTTCTTTATATATTTTGGGTATGAACCCTTTATCAGATATGTCATTTGTCAATATCTTCTCCCATTTCATAGGTTGCCTTTTAGTTTTGTTGATTGTTTCCTTCACCATGCAGAAGGTTTTGTTTTGATGTAGTCTCAATAGTTTATTTTTGCTTTTGTTTCCCTTGCCTCAGAAGATATATCTAGAAAGAAATTACTATGGCCGAACTGAAAGAAGTTACTGCCTATGTTCTCTTCTAGGATATTTATGGTTGCAGATCTCACATTTATTTCATTCATCCATTTTGAACTTATTTTTGTGTATGGTGTAAGAAAGTGGTCTAGTTTTAGTCTTTGCATGTTCCTGTCTGGTTTTCCAAACACCATTTGTTGAAGAGACTTGTTCCCATTGGATATTCTTTCCTGCTTTATTGAAGATTAAGTGACCGTATAATTGGCTTCAGTTCCAGATTTTCTCTTCTGATCTGTTGATCTGTGTGTCTGTTTCTGTGCCAGCACAGCTCTGATTAGTACAGCTTTGTAATATAACTTAAAGTCCAGAATTGTGTTGTCCCCAGTTTGCTATTTTTTTCCAAGACTGCTTTGGCTATTCAGGGTTTTTTTTTTTTTGGTTCCACAGAAATTTTAGGATTGTTTTTTCTCTCACTCTGGGAACAGTATTCTTGGTATTTTGATATGGATTAGGTTTGGTTAGGTTTATTCCTAAGTATCTTACTATTTTTGGTGCAATTGTAAATGGGATTGTTTCTTAATTTCTCTTTCTGCTACTTCATTATTAGTGTATAGAAATGCAACTGATTTCTCTACATTGATTTTGTATACTGAGAGTTTACTGAATCATTTATTTGTTTTTGTAGGTTTTTGGTGGAATCTTTAGAGTTTTCTATATATTTCTATGTATATTAGCCTGTCATCTGCAAATAGTGAAAGTTTTACTTCTTCCTTACTGATTTGAATGCCTTTTTTTTTTTCTTGTCTGATTGCCATGACTGGAACTTCCAGTAATAAAAGTGGTGAGAGTGGACATCATTGTTCCTGGTCTTAGAGGAAAAGCTCTCAGTTTTTCACCATTGAGTATGTTGTTAGCTGTGGGTTTTTCATATGTGACCTCTATTATATTGAGGTATGTTTCCTCTAAAGCTACCATGTTGATGATTTTTATCATGAATGGATGTTGTACTTTGCAAATGCTTTTTCTGCATATACTGAAATGATCATATGCCTTTATCCTTCCTCTTATTGATGTTATGTATCACGTTGATTGATTTGCAAAAAAATCCCATTTAATTGTGAATGATTTTTTTAATGTATTGTTGGATTTTATTTGCTNGTGGTGTCTTTAACTGGTTTTGGTATCAGGGTAAAGCTGGCCTCATAGAATAAATTTGGAAGTTTTCCTTCCTCTTCTATTGCTTCGAATAGCTTGAAAAGAATAGGTATTAACTGTTGTTTAAATGCTTGGTAGAGTTCACCTCTGAAGTTGTCAGGTCCTTGACTTCTGTTTGTTTGGAGTTTTTGATTACTGATTCAATTTCATTGCTAGTAGTTGGTCAGTTCAAATTTTCTACTTTTTCCTAATTTCGTTTTGGGAGGTTAGTGTTGCATTTATTCATTTCTTGCAGGTTGCCCAATTAGTTGGCATATAGTTTTTCAGAATATTCTCTTCTAATCCTTTGTATTTCTAGTGCTGGTTGTTATTTCTCCTCTTTCATTTCTGGATTTATTTGAATCCTCTCTTTTTTGTTTTATGATGAGTCTGGATAAAGGTTTATCCATTTTGTTCATCTTTGCAAAAAACCAGCTCCTAGTTTCATTGAGGTATTACTTATTATTTTTTAGTTTCTATTTATTAGGCTTTGTTTTTTTTTCTAGCTCCTTTAGGTGTAAGGCTAAGTTGTTTATTTGGTATTTTTGTTGCTTCCTGATGTAGACCTGTACTGCTATAAATTTCCCTGTTAAAACAGATTTTGCTGCATCTCAAAGATTTTGGAGCATTGTGTTTATATTTTCATTAGTCTCCATGTATTTTTTTGACTTCCTGTTTGATTTCTTGGTTGACTCATTCAGTATTTAGTACCATTTATTTAGTAGGAGTATCATTTATTTTACCTCCATGTATTTGTATTTTTTCTAGATTTTTTTTTCTTGTGGTTGATTTCTATTTTCATAGCATTGTGGTTGTCATATGTCATAGCATAGCAGTCCATGGTATGACTTCAGTCTTTTTGAATTTGTTGAGACTTGTTTTGTGGCCAACATGTGATCTCTTCTGGAGAATGAATAATCCACATGTACTTGAAAAGAATATGTATTCCACTGCTTTAGCGTGGAATGTTCTGAATATATCGGTTATATCCATCTGTTCCACCGTGTCATTCAAAACCATTGTTTGGATGATCTATCCATTGATTTAAGTAGGGTGTTCAAGTCCCTACTATTATTGTATTACTATTGATTACTTCCTTTAGTTTGTTATTAGCTGCTTTATGTATTTGGGTGCTTTCATGTAGGGTGCATGAATCGTTATAATTTTTATATCTTCCTGTTGGATTTTTCCCTTTGTGATTATGTAGAGTCCTTCTTTGTCTCTTGATACAGTTTTTTCTTTTAAAATCTATTTTGTCTGTAAGTATTGTTACCCTGGCTTTATTCTCACTTCCATTTGAATGATAAATGTTTTTCCACCCCCTCGCTCTCCATCTGCTGGTGTCTTTAGGTCTGAAGTGAGTTTCTTATAGGCAACATATAGATGGGTCTTGTGTTTTATCCATTCTGTTACCCTGTGTCTTTTGATTGGAGCATTTAGTCCATTTGCATTCAAAGTAATTATTGATAGGTATGTACTTATTGCCATTTTGTTACTTGTTTTATGATTGTTTTTTTAGTTTTTCTTTACAAAGAAAGAGTTTCTTTTTTCTCTTTTCTCTTGTGGTTTGATGACTTTCTTTAGTGATGTACTCGGATTCTTTTCTCTGAATATTTTGCATATCTATTACTGGTTTTTGATTTGTGGTGACCATTAGGTTTATATATAACACCTTAAACATATCACATTCTGTATTAAGTTGATGGTTGCTTAAATTTGAACCCTATCTAAAAGCACTAAATTTTTATTCCCCAGCCCCACAACGTATTAGGTATATATAGTGTCCTACTTTACCATCTCTTTATTTTGTGACTCCCTTGACTGATTTTTATAGATATATATGATTTTACTACTTTTGTGCTTCCTAATTTTCTGACTCCTGCTTTGGTCTTTCCTTTCCACTTTAACATTTCTTATAAGTCTCGGTTAGTGGTGATAAATTCCTTTAACTTCTCCTTGTCTGGAAAACTCATGATCTCTCCTATTCTAAATGATAGCCTTGCTGGATAGATGGATAGAGTGTTCATGGCTGCAGGTGTTTTCTTTTCAATGCTTTCAGTATATCCTGCCACTCCCTTCTGGCCTGTGAAGTTTCTGCTAAACAGTCAGCTGATAGATAGCCTTATGAAGTTTCTCTTGTATGTAACTGTTTTCTTTTTCTCTTAGGGCTTTTAAAGTTTTCCCTTTGCCACTACATTTTGCCATTATAATTTTTTTACAAAGTGGATAAATTTTTGTTTTCAATTTTTTTATTTCACTTTAGTTATTATGCATCTTGGTGTAGGCTCCCTTAGGTTTATTTTGTTGGGGGCTCTTTGTGCCTCCCAGATCTAGATTTCTCTTTTCTTCTGCAGCATAGGCAAGTTTTCAGCTGTTACTTCTTCATATACATTTTCTGCTTCCTTTTCTATCTCTTCTTCTTCTGGGATTACTATAATGCAGATATAATTTATTACATTTGATGATGTTCCTGAATTCTTTGTGTATTTTCATTTATTATTTTTATCTCTACTATTCACCTTTATTGCTTTCAATTATTCTGTCCTTCAGGTCACTGATGTGCTCTTCTGTTTCCTTTAGTCTACTATTTATTCCCTCTAGTGTATGTTTAATTTCACTTATTGAGTTCTTCATCTCTGATTGTTTTCTTTTTTATGTTTTCAGTCTCTTTGTGAGGGTCTCACTGAGATCCTCAACTCTTAACAAGTCCAGTGAGTATCTTTATGACCATTACTTTAAATTCGCTATCAGGCATATAACTTATCTCCATTTCATTTAGCTCTCTTGTTGTGATTTTGTCCTGTTCTTTCATTTTGTCTAACTCTGTTTCTGTTTTTATGTGTTAAGAAAGTCAGCTACAGTTTCTGCTCTTGAAAGTAGTAGCCTTTTGGAAAAAAAAAAAAAAGGTCCTTTTTGGGAAAACAAAAAAGGTCCTTTAGTGTCCTGCGGTACAATGTCCCCTGTTCACTAGAACCTGGTATTTCAGGTGTGTCTCCTATGTGTGTTGTATGTATCCTTTTGTGTGGCTGAAGCACAACTGCCCGAGTACAGTCATCTCAAATAGCTCTCTTTGTCTGTTGTGGGCACAGTTTGGTCCCTTTGTTGTTAGTGGACCAGTCTGAGGCTGCCTTGGGCCTGAGTTGGATCAGACCAGATGTTTGCCAGAGCTGCAATCATATGAAACTATCTGACATTCTACCACGTTGTCCCCTGAAAGGCTTTCTTGGGTGGCCAGGGCCTGCAGTCAGATTACATGTCTGCCCTTAGCCTCCTTCAGGGACTGCAGTAGAACTGGTGTTTGTAGTTATCTTCCCCTCTCCCCAGGGCAGGAGTCACTTTGGAGTCATGGCTCCTGTGAGGACTGCTCACACAATGCCATGTTTGTGGTGCACTTTGGAGAACTTATTTTAGAGGGTCAGTTGGATGGGATAGATCCACAGTAGAACATGGGGGTGAAGGGAGCAGTGATAAC
>NW_027531384.1:0-1703 GCF_008692635.1 Crocuta crocuta | reverse complement strand
TGTTTCCAAGGTTAGCACTGGTCTGCTGTGGGAGGGGATCTGTAGCCTCTTTGGAGAACTACTAAGGATAAGTCCACAGGAGAATGTGGGGGTGGGGTGTGCTCTTAGCAAGTTAGGTGTATGGTGTGCACTGAGTGAGTTCCAGCAGTTGTCCTTACATCCAGGCTGGGTATTAGGGGAAAGAAATGGTGTCTACCAACCAACTGTTCTGTTCTTTGAAAAATCTCCTAAAGATCCCTGCCTCTCCAGCGTATGTTCTGACCTTCTAACATACCCTAGGCATTTTTTTCAAACTGCTGCATCTATACTTTATCTCACCAGAGCTGTATGTTATGCTGTCTCTTTAAGGGTGAGGACTCAGTTTCCTATTGCCTTCTGGCTCTCCCAGAACAGAGACTGCTGATTTATAAAGTTCCACCTGTTAAGCCCAACAGATTATAAAAACTCGAGAAGCCCCACTGGTTTTTAAAGCAAAATGTTATGGTGTTCATATTCGCAGTGTGGGTCTCCCATGACTGGATGCCTGGTGTGGGGATCTGCTTCTCTCTTTTTCTCTGTGCTTGTGTTGGCTCTCTATCCTTTGGTCAGTCTTGTGGTTCAGTTTGGTTCTAGACCGCATCTCTGCCCTTTGTACCATTTTTGATATGCCCTCTTATCTACATTTACCTGTGAAGAGTTCTGTCAGTCATTTTCTGGGTTATTTATACTGATGTGGATGATGTCATCCAGGTGTATTCCTAGGATGAGGTGAGCTGGGGTTACTCCTACTCTGCCATCTTTCCCTTGTTCCTAAATTTATTTTTAATAGCACACACTTTTTAGTAAAATAAACATACCCCCAAAGTTGACTGTAGCTGAAAATCACAAATGGCATTTTGACTGAGGCACCAGGACACAATAGATATGATATCCTAAAGTGTGGTTGTCATACCAAATTCAAATTTTCAAAGAAAATAAGAATCTTAAAATTCACCAAAATTATCAAGAACTTGAGATTTTGAAAAGTAGATTTGTGAGGATATTTCTTTAGAGGAAGCTGTTGCCATGCTGTGGCCTACTCATTGCCTCCCTACTAATCTCAAAATGTGGATGTCTGGATCCAACCTCAAGCTTAAAAATAAGGATTTTAAGGGAGTCAAGATCCACATATATGTTCCTTGAGGTTGTCAAATGATAGTGGACTGGAGTATCACCACTGGGTAGGAAACCATGAAGGTAGGTAAGATTGGAAGGCTATTTGGTGGCAAAGCAAGGGAACAGTGACTCTACTGGAATCAGCCTGTACTCCAAGAGTTTGACAGGAGGAAAGAAGGTGTGAATGTTTTCCATGATCCACAAGCAAGAGAGAACTGGAACTATCTTGATTCTTGCCCAGGAATCCCAACTGGGAGACTAAGAGAACTGACCAATGTGGATTCCAAGAGTCTACCAAAAACGTCTGTTAACTACTGAAAGCTAAATTTATTACACCTACTGTATTAATGGAGAAGACCGGTGGATCAAGGAAAGCTAGGTTTACTAGACTTACTGTAGAACTCGAGAGAGTCTTAATACTGTCTCAGAAGAGAAGGCAGGAGAGAATATAGGAGTTTGGAGTCTGGGTTCGTTGAATTTAAGTATCCTTCTGAATTGGGGGAACTGTTTAAGACTGGACATAGTTTGGAGGGAGGGGCAAGATGGCGGAGAAGTAAGGAGCTCCGTAC
>NW_027531383.1:0-471 GCF_008692635.1 Crocuta crocuta | reverse complement strand
GCGGCCAAGGCAGTCCTAAGAGGAAAGTACACTGCTCTCCAGGCCGATTTCAAGAGTTTAGAAAAAGTGCAACTCCAAAATCTAACAGCTCACCTAAAGGGACTAGAGGCAAAGCAACAAGAATGCCCTAAACCCAGTAGAAGAAGAGAAATAGTAAAAATTAGAGCAGAAATAAACAACATAGAGACCAAAGAAACAACTGAACNAAACAATTGAACAGATCAATGAAACCAAGAGTTGGTTTTTTGAAAAAGTAAACAAAATTGACAAACCACTAGCCAGACTTATCAAAAAGAAAAGAGAGAACACCCAAATAGACAAAATCATGAATGAAAATGGACTTATTACCACCAACCCCTCAGAAATACAAGCAATTATCAGGAAATACTATGAAAAATTATATGCAAAGAAATTGGACAACTTAGTAGAAATGGACGAATTCCTAAACATACACTCACTACCAAAATTCAC
>NW_027531382.1:0-574 GCF_008692635.1 Crocuta crocuta | reverse complement strand
CTAGCTCTCTACATTAACAACGGTTTATATTCCACTGGTTTCATCAACATAACTCATAACTTCCCTAATCTAGGAATGTCTTGCCTAAGAACAAAAAAGTCAAAAATAACTTCTCTTTTTTTCCAGGAATGACCTAGAACCCCATTCACCCTTCCATAAAAATGGCCACATGAAATTTTCAACCACAAGAATCTTTGAAGCTTTNTGGCCACATGAAATTTTCAACCACAAGAATCTTTGAAGCTTTGTTCTTAAAGCTCCTGCTCTGTCGTGTCTTCCAATCCTAAGTCATTCGATCACGATTCTTACCCAATCCTAATCACACCCTCCCCCAGTTTGAAAGACCTGCTGTATACCCGACTTCAAAATCTGAATAAATCTCTCTCCTGCCCTGCCACCTCCAAGACTCTACTAAGGCTCTCTCCAGGTAGTGCTCTCCCTTGATGTGATACAGTCTGCTTTGCGTATAAGATGTTGGCTGAGATTTCGGAAGTACAGAATTTGAGGATCTCCTAATCTCCCTGGACAGTGTAGCCAAAGAAAAAGATGAACTGAAGCATTTGACTTCTGAGTC
>NW_027531381.1:0-548 GCF_008692635.1 Crocuta crocuta | reverse complement strand
CCATGTCACACTTATTACACACCCACTGTGTGCACCGAGCCTCAAAGTATTCTTGGGTCATTCTCACCCCAGGAACCACTGCCTTCCCCTTGCAGCCCACACAGATCCTCAGACCCCACAGCCTCTGGGTCNTCTCCGAGCCCAGAAGCCTCTTCGGAAACCTGGGATCTGGAGCTAGGTACTTGGGACACACCGTGGAGACCCTGAAGACGTGGGGGAAGGGAAGGTTGGGAGAGAGCCCCACAATTTCCTGGGGACAGGATGATGGCTATCCTGTCAAAAAAGATTCAAGTGAGAGGAGTGGAAGAACTTCCCAGGAGCAGACAGAGGCGCTTGTTTTCTGAGGCAGAATCCTTAGCCTGATACAGGGAGGGACCGAGGAGAAAAGGAACTCGTAGAGGGAGATCTTGTCCCCATGAGTGTTGGGGTGCAGCGAGGTGTGGTGGGGAAGGGGAGGCCACAAGAAGCAAGCGGGCAGGAAAGAAGGTGAGACTCTGGGGGAATCTTTGGCTTCCATGTGGAGATGTTAAGTCCTGACCTGCACACGC
>NW_027531380.1:9636-13441 GCF_008692635.1 Crocuta crocuta | reverse complement strand
TTTCAAAGCATTATGATCTGAGAGAGTGCATGGTATGATCTCAGTTCTTTTGCATTTATTGAGGGCTGCTATATATCACAGTATGTGATCTATCTTGGAGAATGTGCCATGTGCACTTGAGAAGAAAGTGAATTCCCTGGCTACAGTATGATATAGAGTTCTCAATATATCTGTCAGATCTATCTGGTCCAATGTGTCTCTCAAGTCTATTGCTTCTTTAGTGATTTTCTGTCTGGTTGATCTATCCATTGCTGTAAGGGGAGTCTTAAAGTCCCCTACTATTATCACATACTTATCTATAAGATTGTTTCTCTTTGGGATTAATTGTTTTAAATATTTAGGTGCTCCCATATTCGGTGCGTAGACGTCTATAATTGTTAGTTCTTCCTGATGGATAGACCCTATAATTATTATGTACTGCCCTTCTTCATGTCTTGTTATTGTCTTTAATTTAAAGTCCAGTTTGTCTGATATAAGTATAACTACTCCACCTTTCTTTTGACTTCCCCTAGCACGATATATATTTCTCTATCCCCTTACTTTTAATCTGAAGGTATCTTCCAGTCTACAATGCCTTTCTTGCAGACAACAAATGGGTGCATTTTGTTTTTTTATCCATTCTGCTATTCTCTGTCTTTTGATTGGAGCATTCAGCCCATTTACATTCAGTGTTATTTTTGAAATACGTGGGTAGAGTCATTGTGTCCTTTGTGGGTTTCATGCTTGTGGTGTTGTCTCTGGTATCTTTCATTCCTTGCAACACTTCCTCCGAGAGTCCTCCTCAGGATTTCTTTTAGGGCTTGTTAAGTGGTGACAAATTCTTTCAATTTTTGTTTATTTGGAAAGACTTTGATCTCTCCTTCTATTCTGAATGAGAGACTCGCTGGATAGAGAATTCTTGGCTACATATTTTTTCTTGTGATTTCAATCATCACATTGAAGATCTCCTGCCATTCCTTTCTGGCCTGCGAAGTTTCAGTAGATAGGTCTGTCACTACTCTGATAGGTTTCCCTTTGTATGTCAGGGCCCTTTTCTCCCTAGCTGCTTTCAAAATTCTCTCTTTGTCCTTATATTTAGCCAGTTTCACTATGATATGTCTTGCAGATGATCGATTCATGTTAGATCTGAGAGGAGTTCTCTGTGCCTCTTGAATTCCAACTTCTACTTTCCTCTCCAGGTCAGGGAAGTTCTCTGCTATAATTTGTTCCAGGACTCCTTCAGTACCTTTCCCTCTCTCTTCCACTTCTGGAATTCCTATGATACGGATATTTTTCCATTTGATTTTATCGCTGAAGTCTCAAACTCTCCTTTCATATTCCTGGATCAATTTATCTCTCTTTTTCCTAGTTTCTTCTTTTTCTATATTAGTGTCTTCTAAATCACTTATTCTCCTTTCTGCCTCTTCAATCCGTGCATTGGACGCCTCCAGTTTATTATCTCATTTATCGCATTTTTAAATTCACCATAACTATTTTTAAGCTCCATATTGTTTGTAGCCGTAGTTTCTCTGGTGTCCTCCATGCTTTTTTTCAAGCCCGGCGATTAATTTTATGATTATTGTTCTTAATTCTTGTTCAGTTATGCTCCTCATATCTGTTTTGAGCAGTTCATTAGCCGTCAATTCTTCTTGGAATTTCTTTGGAGGAGAGCTCTTTCCTTTCTTCATTTTAGTTAGCTTTCTATCTGTTGTTAGTTTTAAAGACTTGTTATGCACTCTGCACCTGTGAGCGCTGCTGTACCCATGAAGACTCTTTGACTGTACAGGGCCTATCTTTTCAGAAAGTGTTCTTTGAATGGTATCTTTTGGTCTCTCTTGTTGAGACCTTGGTTATTTTATTTTCCTACTCGTAGTGATATTTGGGACTCTACACCATGTGTACTTTGGCTTGTTTCTTGAGGTTGCCCTGGAGAGGAAAACAGACAGACCAACACACAGGGAGCAGAGACACACAAATGCAAAGACAAATCCAACTAACATGCAAACAGAGAGGGAAAACAAAAAAGTTAAGAGAAAAGATGGAGGAGGGAAGGCGAATAATAGAAAATAAAAAATACNCCATGAAGACTCTTTGACTGTACAGGGCCTATCTTTTCAGAAAGTGTTCTTTGAATGGTATCTTTTGGTCTCTCTTGTTGAGACCTTGGTTATTTTATTTTCCTACTCGTAGTGATATTTGGGACTCTACACCATGTGTACTTTGGCTTGTTTCTTGAGGTTGCCCTGGAGAGGAAAACAGACAGACCAACACACAGGGAGCAGAGACACACAAATGCAAAGACAAATCCAACTAACATGCAAACAGAGAGGGAAAACAAAAAAGTTAAGAGAAAAGATGGAGGAGGGAAGGCGAATAATAGAAAATAAAAAATACATTAAAAAGTCAGAAAGAAGAAAAGAAAAGGAAAAAAGAAGAAAACCAATGGAGAAAGAACGGTTTACATCATATAACCAGATTTCCCAGCTACAATTAAATAGCCGGCTGTATGCAGTGCTGGTTGGAGAGCATAGAGAAAGAAAGAGAAGAGAGGGCAGGGATGAGGCAAAATTGGAAATAGAATGAACAGGCAGAAGAGGTAAGAAGCCTTTTTCAAAGAGCTAAGTGGTGGAATATGGTCGGAGAGGTAAGAGAAGGACGCTGGTGTTATCCAGAGAAACTATATAGTCGAGAGAAAGACTGAGAGAAAGAGATGAAAAAATAGGTAGGTGTAGAATTTACATCTACCGAATGGACTAAATGTGACTGTTTAAGCAAGCCAGTGAAAAGAATTAATCAGGTCAATGTTCCTGAAAAAAAAGAAAAAAAAAAGAAAAGAGGAAGGCACCTCTCTGGCAGGGATGGGTGTGGTTTGATCCAATGCGTCATGTGGGAGTTTTGCCTTGACAATTGTGGGGAGGAGAGTGGCGGCGCTCCAGTCCCTTCTTGAACCAAGCGCTGCACCTCACTTTTTTGGGTGTGTAAACTCCCTGAGCCGGGGGGTACAGCCAAAGTGCGTTGTGCTCTTTAACCCAGGCCAGGCCTCATTTCCAAATCCCAGTCCGGCTTGCCCCACTGAAATTGCCATAGACACAACCTCGCAGACAATCCCCTCAGGGCTATTCCAAGCCTCTTGTCTAGCCCTGGGGATTGAGCCAGAATCTCTGCTCCCTTCTGCAGGTCGGGTTGGTGAGCAAGGACGGGGGTTTGTCTCGGGGTCGCCTCGGGTCTGCTGGAGAGTGGGAAACCGGGTCCCTCTGTGTCTCATCACCTGAAACATGAACTCGTGGGCAAATCTCCCAGTTTAAATCCCTTCACCTCCCCTCTAGGGGTCGAGCCGAGCCAGGAGCACAAAGGAGCGGTCGGTGCACAGCCCCTCCAGGACAAGTTGGCGCGTGGGGATTTGGTGCGCAGGGAATTGGTGAGCAGGGTCCTTCTGTGCCCGGAGCAGAGGTTTTTCTGTTCCCCAGTGACAGAGCCCGTGTCTTGAGTAGTTTTGGCCTCTCTCTTTCCTCTCTCACTTCCCGCATAGGAGGATCGCCCCTGTCCCTCTGAGTTTCTGATCCCGGCCTGATTTTATCTTCCCCAGTTCACACTCACGTTAGAAGGCTTTCTCAGTGGATTCTGCATCTTTTTTCTCCCTATCTCTTGGGTCCTGTAAGGTTTCCTATGGCTTCAGATCTCTTCCGTGTGAGATATGGGAGCGAGTGCAATGTACCGAGCTCTCTACTTCTCTGCCATCTTGCCCCTCCCTTCTCATTTTATTTTATTTATTTTTTTTATTTCTAGGAGAGAGAGAGAGAGACAGCGTGAGCAGGGGAGGGTCAGA
>NW_027531380.1:3376-9602 GCF_008692635.1 Crocuta crocuta | reverse complement strand
ATCTTTTTAACAACTCTATGAAGTAGAACTATTATCATCACCATTAAACAATTATTTAACAAATAAAATTACTATAAGATATAATTGTGTACCTTTTATTCCATTTAATAATCTTCCTTGGAGATGCATTCTTAGCATTTCACATAGATCTTCATTCTGTTAATTTTTGCATAGCAGGTGATCAGGTAGATATATCATTATTTATTTAATCAGTCCCCTGCTAAGGGACATTTGAGTTTTTCACAGTCTTGTGCTAGTATAAATAGTATTTCAGTGAACAATCATGTACATTTCTCTTGGCATACTTCTGTGAATATTTCCTTAGTTTAAATTTCTAGCAGTGGAATTGCTAAGTCAAAGTGTAGAAGCAGTTATAATTTTGATTGATTATGCTAAATTGTTCTTCAATTAATTTGTACCACATTTTCTCCAACAGAATATAAAAGTCCTTTACTTCTACTTGACATATGGGGAAATAAAGTCTCAGAGAGGTTAAGTAAATTGTTCAAGGTCACAAAGCTAGTAAATAGCAGATGTAGTCTNCATATTTCTCTCATTTTCCCAGACTATATTGTAAATAACAGCAAAGAGAGATCAATTTTGTTGTACATATTTTAAGTGTATTTATTGAACATAATCTTTAATAACATGGCTGTTTCGATAAGATTATCTCTTTTTGTATCCTGTGGTCTAGAACAAGACTGAGCAAACTATCATTTATCATTTATCAGCCAAGCCCACCACCTATTTTTATTCGACCTGCAAATTAAAAATGGTTTTTACATTTAAGAATGATTGGGAAAAAAAAAACAAAAACAAAAGAAGGATACTATTTGTAACACATAAAAATTTCATACATTTAAGTCAGGGTTTATAAAAAAAATTTATTGGAACACAGCCATACATGACCATTCATTTATTTACTTTTTAATGTTTATTTATTTATTTTGAGGGAAGAGCAGGGCAGGGGCAGAGAAAGAGAGGGAGAGAGAAATTCCCAAGCAGGCTCCATGCTGTCGGTACAGAGCCTGATGTGGGGCTTGATCTCATGAACCATTAGATCATGACATGAGCCATAATCAAGAGTTGGACACTTAACTGAGCCACTCAGGTACTCCCTGACCACTCATTTATATATTGTTCAATGAGGCTGCTTTCATGCTACAAAAGCAGAGCTGAATAGTATTGACAGAGATTGAGTGGCATACAAATCCTAAATTATTTACTATCTGGCCTTTCCCAGAAAAAGTTTGCTTGTACTTGGTTTAGAACTACAGGATTGGTCATTTAACAGATAAGTGCTTACTCTTTCTGAAAGCAAACTCAGGAATCAACTTAGTTCTATGATTTTCAAATTTCCTTTGATTTGTTGAAGCCCCCATTTCAAATAAAATATTATCTAACCCAAATAGTAATATTGATAAAGCAGAACTGCTCTGATAAGTGTCATGGTATGGATAGGAGTCCAAGAGTCTCACACAACTGGCTTTCTATTTGGTCTTTCTTTTTGCCTTCTCTCTTGCAAGTTGTTGAAGTATTCNGAAATCCAAGGCGTCCATGGAATGTCATTTGACAATTATTAGTACATTTAATCCATTTTACAGAGAAAGATAAAAACCCAGAAAAGTTAAGTCATTTTCTGAAAATAATTCAGTGGCATGAGTGAAGCAATCATCCAAGTATCTGAATTTGAGTGTATATGGGGCAAGGTGGTCCTGGTGTTTGTACAAATAAAATTTATAACTAAGGTCAACCTTCTCTGTAGATGAAGTTTCTTCTGACCAAAGTTAACATAAACTGTCTATACTGGAAGTACATTTATAAGTCATGTAGTTCAAACCTTCATCTGTTTGTGATTGTTTTAAATATTTAGGTGCTCCCATATTCGGTGCATAGACATTTATGATTGTTAGTTCTTCCTAATGGATAGACCCTGTCATTATTAGGTAATGCCCTTCTTCATCTCTTGTTATTGTCTTTAATTTAAAATCCAGTTTGTCTGATATAAGTATAGCTACTCCAGCTTTCTTTTGATTTCCAGTAGCATGATATATATTTCTCCATCCCCTTACTTCTAATCTGAAGGTATCTTCCAGTCTAAGATGAGTTTTTTAAGACAGCAAATAGATGCNTGGGATTCCTATGATACAGATATTGTTGCGTTTGACCATATTGCTGAGCTCTCGAACTCTTCTTTCATGTTCCTGGATCAGTTTGTCTCTTTTTTCTCAGTTTCCTCTTTTTCTATAATGGTGTCTTCTAAATCACTTATTCTCCTTTCTGCCTCTTCAGTCAGTGCATTGGAGGCTTCTAATTTATTATGTATCTCATTTATCGCATTTTTTAATTCATCATGCCTAGTTTTATTCTCCGTGTTGCTTGTAGCTATAGTTTCTTTGATGTCCTCAATGCTTTTTTCAAGTCCAGCTATTAAATTTATGATTATTGTTCTAAAATCTTGTTCAGTTATGCTGCTTATATCTGTTTTCAGCAAGTCTTTAGCTGTCAAGTCTTCTTGGAATTTCTTTGGAGGAGAGCTCTTTCGTTTCGTCATTTTAGCTAGCTTTATGTCTCTTGGGAGTTTTAAAGGCTTGTTATGCTCTCTGCACCTGTGAGCACTGCTGTACCCCAGAAAACTCTTTGAATGTCCAGAACCTATCCTTTCGGGCAGTACTTTTGAATGGTATCTCTTGGTCTCTCTTGTTTAGACCTTGGTTATTTCATTTTCTTACTCGTAGTGATATTTGGGACTCTTCATCGTGTGTACTTTGCCTTGTTTCTTGAGGCAGCCCTAGAGAAGAAAATAGAAAGACAAACACACAGGGAGCAGAGGCACACAAACGCACAGACAAATCCAACTAACATACAAACAGTGAGGGAAAACAAAAAAGTTAAGAGAAAAGATGGAGGAGGGAAGGCGAATAATAGAAAAAAATACATTAAAAAGTCAGAAAGAAGAAAAGAAAAGGAAAAAAGAAGAAAACCGATGGACAAAGAATGGTTTAAAGCATATAACTGGATTTCCCAGCTACAATTAAATAGCCGGCTGTATGCAGTGCTGGTTGAAGAGCATACAGAAAGAAAGAGAAGACAGGGCTGGGATGAGGTAAAATTGGAAATAGAATGAACAGACAGAAGAGGTACGAAGCCTTTTTCAAAGAGCTAAAGGGCGGAATATAGTTGGATAGGTGATAGAAGGACGCTGGTGTTATCCAGAGAAACTATATAGTTTAATTACTCCTGAGGCAAAGAGATGAAAAAGTAGGTAGGTGTAGAATTTACATTTACAGAATTNAGCTCTGCCTTAGCGGTTGTGGGGAGGAGAGTGACGGTGCTCCAGTTCCTTCTGGAACCAAGCCCTGCACCTCGCTTTTTCAGTGTGTAAACTCCCCGTGCCGGGGGCACAGTCAAAGTGGGTTGTGCTCTTTAACCCAGGCCAGGCCTAGTTTTCAAATCCCCTTCCACGTGCCCCACTGAAATTGCCATAGACACAACCTCTCAGGTGATCTCTTCGGGGCAATTCCAAGTCTTTTGCCCAGCCCTGAGGATGGAGCCAGAATTGCTGTTCCCTTCTCCTCTGAGTCGGGTTGGCGAGCATGGGCGGGGGTCTGCCGGTGGGGTGCGCTGGGCCTCTGGAGAGAGGGAAACCAGGTCCCTTTGAGTCTCGTCACCCAAAACATGAACTCGTGGGCAAATCTCCCAGTTTTTAAGCTCTTCGCCTTCCCTCTAGAGTTCCAGCCAGCCAGGAGTGCAGCGACCCGGTACTTGCGCATGGTTCCCCCAGGAGTCAGGACAGCCAGGAGCACAATGGCGCGGTAGGTGCGCAGCTCCTCTAAGCGTCCAGCCCGCCAGGAGCACAAAGATGTGGTCTGTGCGCTCAGCCCCTCCAAGATGAATTGGCGCGCGGGGACCTGGCGCTCAGGGATTTGGCTCGCTCCGTCCTTCTGTGCCCCGAGCAGAGGTTTTTCTGTTTCCCAGCCAAAGGGACTGTGTCTTGAGTGGTTTCAGACTCTCTCTTTTTCCCCTCTCACTCTCCGCAGAGGGGGATTGCCCCGGTCCCTGGAGTCTCCGATACTGGCCCGTATTTATCTTCCCAGGTTCGCACTCATGTTAGAAGCCTTTCTTAGTAGATTCTGCATCCTTTTTCTCCCAGTCTCTTGGGTTCTGTAAGGTTTCCTATGGCTTCAGATCTTTTCCGTGTGAGATATGGGGGCACCTGCAATGTACGGAGCTCCCTACTTCTCCGCCATCTTGCCTGGATTATCTGCTGTGAACCTGGAATGTTTCTTTTCCGAGGAAGGTGAAAAGATTACTTAGGAAAATGGGTACTGCATGATTGAATGGTAGGCGCTCAACTCCGAAAGATTTTTTTATTGAATATATGCTGAAAGAGGATCAGAAGCTATAAAAGCTGCATTGTGAATCCATATAACTTTTCAGTTTTTTATAAGGGTTGGAAGGGCTCATCCTTCAATTCTAGAAATCAGACTGGGCCTATAAGCTTGGTTAATGGACATTCAGTAGGAGTCACTTGCATTTTTGTGTAAGGTAGCTCACTGGCAGTGGAGTGAGCTGTTTGGAAGGGTTCCAGAGGGAAAAACAATTCTCTTGTTCTCTTGAGATTACTGTATCTTCAATGGAAAGTTTTTTGTCTGTTATATACCCGTGGTAATATGATAATATAGTCAAATTGTCCACATGCTTTTATTCCTTGCTGTGACAGTTGTATTTCTTAATCAGTAGTTTTACATAATTAAAATCATTATAAACCTAAAATTGGAGACACAATCAGACAGACTTGAGCATTCTTTGGAGAACATCTGGTTATTTTTGAACAATCACCTGACTTCTTCAGAGTCAAGCAGTAGCCCCCAACTTCACTGTGCTCTGTCTATAATCAGAATGTCACAGCTTTTATTTAGTCACCAATGTCTGGAATGAAATTCAATACCTGAATTCTGTACTTCATAACTAGAGTGATCAGACATGCTAGTATTCCTGTGGACAGTTAAAGTTTATAACTGTTGTCCTAGCGTAATTATTGATAGCTGCCACTTTTAACCCAAAAAGTGTCCCAGTTTAAATAACAAAGTATATGGTTATCCTGTGATTATCACCATGTAAATGAATTTTGTATGTCCTCCATATGTCAAATACTGTGCTGGCTGCTGTTCTATGGGGCCACTTTATAACCAAATACCTTATTGATTCTGGTTATCTTTTCCTTCACTGTATGGCAGCAGAGGGCAAAGAATGACAAGCTAAGAGGCTGTAGTCACTGGCAAGAAACTCTACTATTCACTAACTTTTAAGAATTTTCTTCACTGCCTCAGAACAGGGAATTTCATGGAAGCTCTTTCTTTTATAATATTGCTTCCAACCTGAAGTGCAACTTTGGTTTCAAAGGCTCTGCAATATGAAGACACCTGATTGTTTCAAATATCTTCGTACATGACATCAAGAACCCCTTTCTTGTTTATTTCACTACCAGTAATACTTCATTTTAGGATTCTGATTTTTTTTCCATGTTCAAAACTTCTTTGCCTATCGATAAGGTTAATTTTTTCCATCTTTCTAAAACTTCTCTTTTGGAGAAGTGTTTGCATGATACATCACATTAACCAAAGAAAAGATAAAATCCGGCTTCCGGGCAAGATGGCAGAGAAGTAAGGAGCTCTGTACATCTCGCCTGCACCCATCTCTCAAACAGAGAAGGCCTGAAGTCATAGGACACTGAGCCACAGGAGGTTTAGAAGAGAAAGAGACAGAATACACAGGGAAGGAAACCTCATAAGTGTGTGAATGCGAACTGGGGAAGATAAAAGTGGGACAGGACCCAGAGATACAGAGGGAGGGGAGGGAACCCGGCTTGCGTGCAGCTCTGGTGAGTGATAAACCGGCAAGTGGTCGTGAGGTGCCGAGAGTCCAGGGTAAAGGAAAAACGAGCTGAGATTGCTCATAGAACTATCCCTGGAGAAGAGAAAAACCTCGGCTTGGAAAGACAGTGTTTTTTAGCCCTGGCTGGGGTGCTGACTTTAAACTAGGTGCCCTGGTCCCAGAAGGCGCCAGGAAAAACTGAACTGCCTTGCACCCAGCACCACGCATGGCAGCTGGGGCCTGGTGCACCAGCAGCAATGCCTGCAGAGGCGGTCCTGGCTCCGGGTGAAGCGGTAGCGGCGCAAGCGACAGTGGCCCCCTGAAGTGGCGGCGGCCGTGGCGCCCTGGG
>NW_027531380.1:0-3182 GCF_008692635.1 Crocuta crocuta | reverse complement strand
GGCACCCTGGGGAAGCGGTACCGGCGCCCGGTGAAGAGAAGACCACGTGCGCAACAGCGACTGCTGAATCGGCGGCAGCGTTGGCGACCCCGAGAAGTAGTGCCGGCACCCGGTAATGCGGCAGCAGCACGCGACAGCTGCCCGCTGAAGCGGTGGAGGCGTGCTGCCGCAATGCTGACTCTACGGATCTGAAGTTGCTATGTTCTCCAAACCCACTTGGGTTGTATCCCTGCCTGACCCCAGGGGATCTGAGGCTGCAACACTTCCCCCACCCCCCACACAACCCCCAGGCAACAGGGAAGCAGTGACCGCAGGACTGTTCAGGGCAGTATAACAAAGCCCGCAGTCTGGGACCTGGAAACAGGTGGGGTGTGGGGTGTAGAACTCAGCCCACCTTGGCTACATCCTCAGCACAGGGAGATCGGACTAAAGAAGTGATTTGCAACGCTTGGTTGAGAAGGGACTGGGGAGACGCCATTCTTTTCCCCACAACCACCAAGGTGGGGCCTCAGGAAGGCCTGCAGACACAGTGGAGACAAGACCTGCCTACACCAAACCATGCCCATCCCCTCCAGATAGCTGTTTTGTTGTTGTTGTAGCTGTTTTTACTGGAGCCTGGGTTTGCATGTTTCTTGTTTTGTCTGTGTGTTTGTGTACCTGTGTTCCCTCTGTGATTGTCTGTTTTCTTTTTCCAGGCTGCCTCAAGAAACAAGCCAAACTACACATGGTGGAGAGTCCCAAATACCACTACCAGTAGCGAAACAAAATAACCAAACGCTCAATAAGAGAAACCAAAAGACACCATCCAACGAACACTCTCTGAACAGACAGGCCCTGAACAGTCAAAGAGCCCTCTCTAATACAGCAGAACTCACAGGGGCAGAGTGTAGAACAAGCTTTTAAAATTAACAGAAGACAGAAAGCTAACCAAAATAACGAAACGGAAGAACTCTCCTCCAAAGAAACGCAGAAAGAAATGACAGCTAAAGAACTCCTCAAAACAGATATAAGGAACATAACTGANCCTGGGGAAGCGGTACCGGCGCCCGGTGAAGAGAAGACCACGTGCGCAACAGCGACTGCTGAATCGGCGGCAGCGTTGGCGACCCCGAGAAGTAGTGCCGGCACCCGGTAATGCGGCAGCAGCACGCGACAGCTGCCCGCTGAAGCGGTGGAGGCGTGCTGCCGCAATGCTGACTCTACGGATCTGAAGTTGCTATGTTCTCCAAACCCACTTGGGTTGTATCCCTGCCTGACCCCAGGGGATCTGAGGCTGCAACACTTCCCCCACCCCCCACACAACCCCCAGGCAACAGGGAAGCAGTGACCGCAGGACTGTTCAGGGCAGTATAACAAAGCCCGCAGTCTGGGACCTGGAAACAGGTGGGGTGTGGGGTGTAGAACTCAGCCCACCTTGGCTACATCCTCAGCACAGGGAGATCGGACTAAAGAAGTGATTTGCAACGCTTGGTTGAGAAGGGACTGGGGAGACGCCATTCTTTTCCCCACAACCACCAAGGTGGGGCCTCAGGAAGGCCTGCAGACACAGTGGAGACAAGACCTGCCTACACCAAACCATGCCCATCCCCTCCAGATAGCTGTTTTGTTGTTGTTGTAGCTGTTTTTACTGGAGCCTGGGTTTGCATGTTTCTTGTTTTGTCTGTGTGTTTGTGTACCTGTGTTCCCTCTGTGATTGTCTGTTTTCTTTTTCCAGGCTGCCTCAAGAAACAAGCCAAACTACACATGGTGGAGAGTCCCAAATACCACTACCAGTAGCGAAACAAAATAACCAAACGCTCAATAAGAGAAACCAAAAGACACCATCCAACGAACACTCTCTGAACAGACAGGCCCTGAACAGTCAAAGAGCCCTCTCTAATACAGCAGAACTCACAGGGGCAGAGTGTAGAACAAGCTTTTAAAATTAACAGAAGACAGAAAGCTAACCAAAATAACGAAACGGAAGAACTCTCCTCCAAAGAAACGCAGAAAGAAATGACAGCTAAAGAACTCNATAAGTGATTTAGAAGACACCATTATAGAAAAAGAAGAAACTGAGAAAAAGAGAGATAAGCTGATCCAGGAATATGAAAGAAGATTTTGAGAGCTCAGTGATATAATCAAACTGAACAATATCTGTATTATAGGAATTCCAGAAGAGGAAAAGATAAGGAAAGGTGCTGAAGGAGTCTTGGAACAAATTATAGCATAGAACTTCCCCAACCTGGAGAGAGAAGTAGAGGTANCAATGGATAGATCAACCGGATACAAAATCACTAGAGAAACAATAGACTTGAATGACACATTGGACCAGATGGATCTGACAGATATATTTAGAACTCTACATCCTGAGGCCAGGGAATTTACTTTCTTCTCAAGTGTGTATGGCACATTCTCCAAGATAGATCACATACTGGGACATAAAGCAGCCCTCAATAAATACAAAAGAATTGAGATTATACCATGCACACTTTCAGATCATAATGCTATGAAACTTGAAATGAAACAAAGGAAGAAGTCTGGAAAACCTCCAAAAACATGGAGGGTAAACAACACCCTACTAAAGAATGATTGGGCCTATCAGACAATTAGAGAAGAAATTAAAAAAATATATGGAAACAAATGAAAATGAAAATACAACATTCCAAACTCTATGGGATGCATCAACTGCTGTCCGAAGAGGAAAGTACATTGTACTCCAGGCCTATTTCAAGAAGTTAGAAAAAGCGGAAGTGCAAAATCTAACAGCTTGCCTAAAGGAACTAGACGCAGAGCAACAAGAACACCCCAAACCCAGTAGAAGAAAAGAAATAGTAAAAATCATAGCAGAAATAGGAGCGCCTGGGTGGCTTAGTCGGTTAAGCGTCCGACTTTCGCTTAGGTCATGATCTCGCGGTTCGTGGGTTCGGGCCCCGCGTCGGGCTCTGTGCTGACTGCCAGCTCAGAGGCTGGAGCCTGTTTCAGTCTGTGACTCCCTCTCTCTCTGACCCTCCCCTGCTCATGCTGTCTCTCTCTCTCTCTCTCTCCTAGAAATAAATAAAAACATTTAAAAAAATCATAGCAGAAATAAACAACATAGAGACCAAAGAAACAACAAACGGATCAATGAAACCAAGAGTTTGTTTCTTTAAAAAATGAACAAAATTGACAAACCTCTATCCAGGCTTCTCAAAAAGAAAAGA
>NW_027531379.1:161-610 GCF_008692635.1 Crocuta crocuta | reverse complement strand
AATTAATCAGGGCAGTGCATCCATGTTGGTCTTGCCCCAGATCTGGTAAAAAAAATACATACATAAAAATTAAATAAATAAATAAATAAATAAATACATAAAAAGGAAGAGGGTAGCTCTCTAGCAGGGATGGGCGTGGTTTGATACAGTGCGTCCCGCGGGAGTCTTGCCTTGAAGGTTGTGGGTAGGAGTGGCGGCACTCCAGTCCCTTCTTGAACCAAGCGCTGCAATTCACTTTTTTGGTGTGTAAACTCCTGTGCCAGGGGCGAAGCCACGGTTGGCCGTGCTCTATATCCTAGGCCAGGCCTCGTTTCCAAATCCCAGTCCGCGCGCCCCACTGAAATTGCCAGATATATAAAGTCTCAGGTGAGCCCCTCAGGGCAGTCCCAAGCCTCTTGCCTTCCCCCTGGGGATTGAGCCAGAAGCTGCTGCTCTCGTCTCCTCCAGGT
>NW_027531379.1:0-144 GCF_008692635.1 Crocuta crocuta | reverse complement strand
TCATCAGGGTCCCCTGGAACGAGTGCGTCCCGCCTAGGGTCAGCTGGAGAGCAGGAAACCGGGTCCCTCTGTGTCCTATCCGCCGAAACACAAGCTCGAGGGCAAATCTCCCAGTTTTAAGCCTTTCGCCTCCCCTCTAGGGAT
>NW_027531378.1:0-542 GCF_008692635.1 Crocuta crocuta | reverse complement strand
CAAACACTTATAAAATAAAGTTGAGCCCCAGTCAGAGCAGAGATGTATGCCTGGTGATCAGAAAGACTCTCGGGGCTCTCTCACTCTCTGTCTCGCCGACACCGTCCATGCTTCAGGGTCCCCTGGACCTGCCGGAGCCGGCCTCCAACAAGACAGCACACCAGAAAGACATAGAGATGGCAAATAAGCAATGAAAACGTGCTCTACATCCTATGTCACAAGGGAAATGCAAATTGAGACACCTGAGAGGGAACACCTGTGTGGCTCATTGGGTTGAGCGTCCAACTNGGCTCAAGTTATGACCTCACAGTTCATGAACTCAGTCCCCACATCGCTGCTGTCAGCGCAGAGCCTGCTTTGGATTCTCTGTCCCCACCCTCCACTGCGCACTTCCCCTGGTCCGCCTCTCACCAATAAACATTACAAAAATAATAAAATAAAACAACAGTGAGATACCACTACACATACTAGAATGGAGGGAATGCAAAATGGTACAGCTGTAAGGACACAAGTCTAAACCAGACTGACTCCATAATAGGCTT
>NW_027531377.1:0-488 GCF_008692635.1 Crocuta crocuta | reverse complement strand
TGTTTGTGATTAATTGTTTTAAATATTTAGGTGCTCCCATATTCGATGCGTAGACATTTATAATTATTNTCTTCCTGATGGATAGACCCTGTAATTATTATATAATGCCCTTCTTCATCCCTTGTTATTGTCTTCAACTTAAAGTCCAGTTTGTCTGATATAAGTATAGCTACTCCAGCTTTCTTTTGACTTCCCGTAGCATGATATATATTTCTCCATCCCCCTACTTTTAATCTGAAGGTATCTTCCAATATAAAATGCGTTTCTTGTAGACAGCAAATAGATGGATTTTGATCCATTGTGGGGTTCATGCTTGTGGTGGTGTCTCTGGTATCTTGCGTTCCTTGTAACACTTCCCTCTGAGAGTCCACCTCAGGATTTCTTGTAGGGCTGGTTTAGTGGTGACAAATTTTTTCAATTTTCGTTTATTTGGAAAGATTTTTTCTCTCCTTCTATTTTGAATGACGGGCTTGCTGGATAGAGGATTC
>NW_027531376.1:33472-41295 GCF_008692635.1 Crocuta crocuta | reverse complement strand
TTAAAGAATTCATCACCACTAAACCAGCCCTATAAGAAATCCTGATGGGGACTCTATGTGGGAAATATAGCAAGGAACACAAGGTAACAGAGACACCTACGCAAGCCTGAATCTACAAAGAACACTATGACTCTAAACCCATATTTTTCTATAATAACACTGAATGTAAAGGACTAAATGTTCCAATCAAAAGACATACTGTAGCAGAATGGTGAAAAAAAAAAAAAAAAAAAAAAAAACAACTCTCTATTTGCTGTCCACAAGAAACTCAATTTAGACCTGACAACACCTTCAGATTGAAAGTAAGAGGATAGAGAAATATATATCATGCTACTGGAAGTCAAAAGAAAGCTGGAGTACCTATACTTATATTAGACAAACTGGACTTTAAAGTAAAGGCAGTAACAAGGGACGAAGAAGGGCATTATATAATTACAGAGTTCACCATCAAGAAGAGTGAACAATTATAAATGTCTATACACTGAATACGGGAGCACATAAATACAGAAAAAGATTAATCTCAAACAGAAATGATCTTATGGACAAGAATATGCTAATAGAAGGGAACTTTAATACTCTACTTACAACAATGGAAATATCAACTAGACAGAAAATCACTAAAGAAACAATGGACTTGAAACATTGGACAGGATGGATTTGACAGATATATTTAGAACTTTACATCCTGAGGCCATGGTATTTACTTTCTTCTCAAGTGCACATGGTACATTCTCCAAGATAGATCAACTACTGGGACATAAAGCAGCTCTCAATAAAAATAAAATAATCAAGATAATACCATTCACACGTTCCAATCCCAAAGCTATGAAACTTGAAATCAACCACAGGAAAAAGTCTGGAAAACTTCAAAAATATGGAATTTAAAGAACACCCAACTAAAGAACGAATGGACCAACCAGGCAATTAGAGAAGAAATTAAAAAAAAAAATAAGGCAACGAAGGAAAATGAAAATACAACAATTCAAACTCTATGGAATTTGGCAAAGGCAGTTCTAAGAGGAAAGTACATTGCACTCCAGCCCTATTTCAGGAAATTAGTAAAAGCACAAGAACAAAATATAACAGTGCACCTCAAGGAACTAGAAGGAGAGCAACAAGAGCACCCCAAACCCAGTAGGAAAAGAGAAATAATAAAAATCAGGGCAGAAATAAACAATATAGAAAAAAAACAGTTGAACAAATCAATGAAAACAAGAGTTGGTTTTTTGAAAAAAATGAACAAACTTGAAAAACCTCTAGCCAGACTTCTCAAAAAGAAAAGAGAGAGCTCCCGAAGAGATAAAATCATGAATGAAAATGGACGTGATACAACCAATCCCTTAGACATATAAGCAATTATGAGGGAATATTATGAAAAATTATATGCAAAAAATTGGACAACTTAGAAGAAATGGACAAATTCCTAAACACACCCGCACTACCAAAAGTCACATGTGAAGAGATAGAAAATATGAACAGACACATAACTAGTGAAAAAATAGAATCAGTTATCAAAAATCTCCCAACAATTAAGAGCCCTGGGCCAGATGACTTCCCTAGGGAATTCTATCAGACATTTAAAACACAGTTAATACCCATTCTTCTCGAGCTATTCCAAAAAATAGAGATGGAAAACTAAAACTTCTGGTCTCATCCAACAAAACGAACATCACTTTGATTGCCAAGGCATACATAGTCCCAGCAAAAAAGAGAACTACAAGCCAATATCCTTGATGAATACGGATGCCAAACATTTCAATAAGATACTTGCAAATCGAATGCAACAGCACTTAAAAAATTATCTACCAAGAATAAGTGGGATTCATTGCTGGGATACAGGGCTGGTTCAATATTTGCAAATCAATCAATGTGATACATCACATTAACAAAAGAAAATATAAAAACCACATGATCCTGTCGATAGGGGCAGAAAAAACATTTGACAACATGCAGCATCCCTTCTTAATAAAGACCCTTGAGAAAGGCGGGGTAGAAGGAACTTACTTAAACATCATAAAAACCATCTATGAGAAGCCTTCAGCTAACATCATCCTCAACGGGGAAAAACTGAGAGCTTTCCCCCTGAGATCAGGAACACGACAGGGATGTCCACTCTCACCACTGCTGTTATCATACTGCTGGAAGTCGTAGCATCAGCCATCAGACAACAAAGGGAAATAAAAGGCATCAGAATGGACAAAGAAGAAGTCAAACTATCACTTTTCGCAGATGACATGATACTTTACATCGAAAACCTGACAGATTCCACCAGAAGCCTTCTAGAACTGATCTATGAATTCAGCAAAGTTGCAGGGTACAAAATCAACGTATAGAAATTGCTTGCATTTTGATACACCAACAATGAAGCAACAGAAAGAGAAATCAAGAAACTGATCCCATTCACAAATGCACAAAGAAACATAAATACCTAGGAATAAACTTAACCAAAGATATAAGAGATCTGTATGACGAAACCTATAGAAAACATATGAAGGAAATTTAAGAAGACACAAAGAAATGGAAAAACTTTCCATACTCATGGATCTGAAGAATAAATATTGTTAAAATGTTAACACTANCAGGGAAATAGAAATCAAATCCACACTGAGATACCACCTCATGCTGGTCAGAGTGGCTAAAATGAACAAATCAGGAGACTATAGATGCTGTCAAGGATATGGAGAAATGGGCACCCTCCTACACTGTTGGTGGGAATGTAAACTGGTGAAGCCCATCTGGAAAACAGTGTGGAAGTTCTTTAAAAAAAAAATAGCGGTAGAACTCCCTTATGACCCAGCAATAGCACTGCTAGGAATTTACTCAAGGGATACAGGAGTGCTGATGCACAGGGACACATGTACCCCAGTGTTCATAGCAGCACTTTCAAAAATAGCCAAAACATGGAGAAAACCTAAATGTCCATTAGGTGACGAATGAATCAAGAAGATGTTGTTTAAATATACAATGGAATACTACATGGCAATGAGAAAGAATAAAATCTGGCCATTTGTAACAAAATGGATGGGACCTGAGGGTGTTATGCTGAGTGAAATAAGTCAGGCAGAGAAGGACACGTACCATATGTTTCCACATATAGGTGGATTAGGAGGAACTTAATAGAGTAGCACGGGGGAGGAGAAGGGGAATGATAGTTGGGAATAGGGATGGAGGCAAACCATGAGAGATGCTTGAAATCTGAGAACACACTGAGGGCTGACGGTGGTGGGTGAGAGGGGAGGGGGGTGATGGGCATTGAGGAGGGCACTTGTTGGGATAAGCACTGGATGTTATATGGAAACCAACTTGACAATAAACTATTTAAGAAAAAAATCAACAAAGGATACAAAAATGCTGATTAGAAGGAAACATTTATATTTATAACAGTTCTATTAACAATACCCAAATTATGGGAAGGACCCTAATATCCATCTACTGATGGATAAAGAATATGGATACACACACTCATTCACTCACACACACACATATGAAGTATTGCCGTTTGCAACAACATGGATGGAACTAGAATGTATTACACCAAGCAACATAAGTCAGTCAATGAAAAGAATATGTCATATGATTTCACTAATATGTGAAATTTAAGAAACAAACAAAGTAGAACATAGGGGAAGGGAAGGAAAATAAAGATAAAAACAGAGGGAGGCAACCATATAAGACTCTTAGATATAGAGAACTATCTGAGGGTGCCTGATGTGTGTTGGGTGGGGAATGCGCTAAATGTGTAATGGGCATCAAGGAGGAAAAGAGGACTGACATTTACTGGGGTGAGCACTGGGTGTTAGATGTAAATGATGAACCACTAAATTTTACTTCTGAAACCATTATTGCACTATGTGTTAACAGACTAGGATTCAGAGAAACATTGTACACGACTGCACTGATAGAAAAAGCAGCTCAGCCACAATAGCAGCATGCACAGAACACACATGAGAGACACCCCTAAAGCACCAAGTAAACAAGAGACACTGCACTGAGCAGTAGTACAGGACCTCATCTTCATAAGGCCATTACCTTCAAGAGCAGGAAACATAGTGGACTTTTTTAACAAAGAAAAACACACAGAAAGTTTGACAAAATGAGAAGACAGAGAAGTATGTTCCAAATGAAAGAACAAGACAAACTTACAGCAAGAGACCTAAGCAAAATGGAGATAAGTAATACGCATTACAGAGAACTTAAAGTAATGGCCATGAAGTTACTCACTGGACTTTAGAATACAGTGGACGACCTCAGTGAGACCTTCAACAAAGGCAATAAAAAGAACCAATCAGAGATGAAGAACACAATAAATGACATTAAAAATTCACTGTATGGAACAAATAGGAGGCTACAAGAAGCAAAAGAATGAATCAGCTACCTGGAGTACAGAGTAATGGAAAGCAATCAAGCTAAACAAATGACAGAAAAAAAGTTATGCAAAATGAGAATAGACTTAGAGCATCCAGCAACACCATAAACTCTAAAAACATTTGCATTATAGGGATCCCAGAAGGATATAAGAGAGAAAAGGGGGCTGAGCACTTATGTGAAAAATAATAGCTGAAAACCTAACTCATCTGGGAAACTAAATAGAAATCCAGATCAAGTAGGCACAGATATTCTGCAACAAAATCAAACCAAGGAGGTCCACACTAAGACATATAGTAATTAGTGATAAAGTAGTGATAGAGAATTTTAAACACAGCAAGCATAAGGAAAGCTGTTATATAACATGGAAACCCAACCAGTCTACCCGCTGATTTCACACCAAAAACTTTTCAGGTCATAAGGGAGTGTCATGATATATTCAAAGTGTTGAAAGGTTAAAAAAAATCTCCAGCTATTAATAATCTATCCAGAAAGGCTATCATTCAGAATAGAAGGAGAGATATGATAAAGAGTTACCCAGACATGTCAGAATGTATTAAAAACAAACAAGCAAAACAAAATACGACCCATCCATGTTCTACCTACAAGAGGCCCATTATAGACCTAAAGACACCTGCAGATTGAAAATAAGAAGATGAAGAAACATCAATAATGCAAATGGATGTCAAAAGAAAGGCAAAGTAGCCATACTTATACCAGGCAAATTAGATTTTACAGCAAAGAATGTTCCAAGAGACAAAGAAGGACACTATCTAATAATAAAGGGGACAATCCAAAAAGAAAATATAACAATTGCAAATATTTATGCACCCAACGTAAAGCACCCAAATACATAAAACAGTTAATAACAAATATAAAGAAACTGACAAAATACAATAAAAGTAGGGGACTTAAACCACCCACTTACATCTATGGGCATATTATCTAAACAGCAAATAAAGAAGGAGAAAAGGGCTTTGAGTCACAGATTAGAACAGTTGGACTTAACATATATATTGAGAATATTGAACCCTAAAACTTTATTTTTTTAATGTTTATTTCTTTTTAAGAGAGAGAGACAGAGCATGAGCATGGGCGGGCCAGAGAGAGAGGAAGACACAAAATCAGAAGCAGGCTCCAGACTCTAAGCTGTCAGCACAGAGCTCGATGCAGGGCTCGAATTCACAAACTGCGAGATCATGACCTGAGCCAAAGTCAGATGCTTAACCGACTGAGCCACGCAGTCACTCCTGCAGCCTATAACTTTAAAATATACATCATTTTAGAGTGCACATGGAAACAAAACAAAATTAAACAAATTCAAGAAGTTTAAAATAATACCATGAAACTTTTCTGAGCATAATGCTGTGAAATTTGAGGTTAACCGCAAGACATAAAAATAAAGAAATCACAAAACATGGAGATAAAATAACATGTTACTAAACAATGAATGGGCAAACCAAGAAATCAAAGAGAATATAAAAAACTACATGGATACAAATAAAAATGAAAACACAATGGTCGAAAATATCTAGGATGCAGCAAAAATACTTCTCAGAGGGAAGTTTATAACATACAGGCCTACTTAAGCAGCAATAAAAATCTCAAGTAAACAGCCTAATCTTACACGTAAAGGAGTAAGAATAAGAACAACAGATGAGACTTAAAACCAGCAGAATGAAGGAAATAATAAAGATTAAAGAAGAAATAAATGATGCAGAAGCCAAAAACAAACAAACAAACAAAGAAACAAACAAAATAGCTCAATGAAACCAGGCACTGATTCAATGTAAAACTTAATAAAATTGTTATACGTATAGCCATATTTACCAGGAAAAAAGAGAAAGGATTCAAGTAAATAAAATCACAAAGGAGAGAGAATAGATTATAAACACCACAGAAATGCAATCATAAGAGATTATGAAAATCTATTTGCCAACAAATTGGACAACCTAGAAGTAAAGGATAAATTCCTAGAAGCATATAGACTACCAAAAGTGAATAAGAAAGAGAAAATTTGAAAAGACTGATAACCAGCAAATATAGTGAGTCAGCAATCAAAACACTTGAACAAAAGTCCAGGACCAGATAGCTTCACTGGTGATTTCTACCAAACATTTAAGGAAGAATAAATACATATCCTTCTTATTCTATTTTTGAAAATGGAAAAGGATGGAAAACTTCCAAATTCATTCTTTGAGGCCAGCATTATCCTGATACCAAAATCAGATAAAGAAAACACTAAAAAGAGAACTACAGGCTAATATTTCCAATGAACATGGATACAAAATTTCCAATAAAATACTAGCAAACTGAATTAAACAATACATTAGAAAAAATCATTCACCATGATCAAGTGGGTCGTATTGTGGGTTGCAGGAGTGTTTCAATATTCACAAATCAATGAATGTGATCACATCAAAAAGAGAAAGAATAAGAACCATATGATCATATTAGTAGATGCCTACAAGTATTTGAAAAAGTACAATATTCACCGATGATTAAAAAAGACCCTCAACAAAGTAGTTTTAGAAGGAACACATCTCAAAAAAATGACGGCTATATATGAAAACCCCACAGCTCTCAACATCTTTAGTGGGGAAAACTGACAGCTTTGCCGCTTTGGTCAGAAACATGACAAGGATGTCCATTCTCACTACTTTTATTCACCATAATACTGGAACTCATAGCCACAGAAATCAGAGAACAAAAAGAAATAAAAGACATAGAAACTGGCAAGAAATAAGTAAAACTTTCACTGTTTGCGGATGACAGGTACTATATATAGCTTATCTTCTTAATTTTTTCAAAAACCAACTCTTGGGTTTTTTTTATCTGTTCAATTGATTCTTTGGTCTCTATTTTTTTTATTTCTGCTCTAATTTTTACTATTTCTCTTCTTCTACTGGGTTTAGGGCGTTCTTGTGGCTTTGCCTCTTNTTTATTTTCCTATTCATAGTGATATTTGGGACTCTCCACCTTGTGTACTCTGGCTTGTTTCTTGAGGTAGCCGTTAGAAGGCTTTCTCAGTGGATTCTGCGTCCTTTTTCTCCCAATCTCTCAGGTTTTGCAAGGTTTCCAATGGCTTCAGATCTTTTCCGTGTGATGTATGGGCGCGAGTGCCAGTACGGAGCTCCTTACTTCTCTGCCATCTTGCCCCCTCCGAAAACAACTGGGTCTTGACGGATGAGCAGGAGTTCACCACTGGTTAACAGAAGAAAGGGAAATCTGAGTATAGAAGGCAAGTCCACGCGCTGTGCCGGAGGCCATGGAGTGGCGGAGTCTGCACGGGCTTCCGTGTCTGCCCCTCAGGGGTCACCTCGTGTCACCAGGCTCATGCTGCGCTGACGGTCTTGACCTGGGCGCTCTCAGGAGCCGTCGCCTGGCCTTCCGGGCTTTCCTGGCAGCTTCCCAGAAAACAGTTCCCAGTGCGGGCCGGGCGCCCTGGGGGAGACTGA
>NW_027531376.1:22526-33464 GCF_008692635.1 Crocuta crocuta | reverse complement strand
CCACCACAGCCTTCCCCCCAGCCCGAACCCAGCGCTGATCAGAGGCTCTCCGGCCCCTTCCACTTCTTCCACTCCCAGGGCGGCCTCACTAGGTAGGTGTGCGTAGCGCTCTAACACCCCAGGGACCCGGGCCCAGCGCCTGCCAGGCAGCCAGGGCGGGGTGCGGCCTTGATGGGCAACAGTCGGCAAGGATGATCCAAACCATTCTAAAATTTGTATAAACCACAAAAGAGCACAAATGCCTGAACCAACTTTGAAAAAGACTTCAAGTTATATTACAAAGCAGTAATAATCAATACAGTATGGTACTGGGACAAAAATAGATCCATATAAAGGAATACAAAACCCAGAAATAAACCCACAATTATATGGCCAACTAATCTTCAACAAAGCAGAAAAGACTATCCAAAGGGAAAAAAGTCTCTTCAACAAATGGTGTTGGGAAAACTGGACAGCTACATGCAAAAGAATGAAATGGTACCACTTTTTTAATACCATACACAACTATGAATTCAAAGTGAATTAAAAACCTAAATGTGAGGCATTAAACCATAAAAATCCTAGAGGAGAACACAGGCAGTAACCTCTTTGACATTGATTGTAGCAACTTCTTTCTAGATATGTCTCCTGAGGCAACGGAAACAAATGTAAAGGTAAATGATTGGGACTACATCCAGATTAAAAGCTTATGAACATCAAGATAAACAGGTCACAAAGCTAAAAGAAAGTCTACTAAATGGAAGAAAATATATGCAAATGACATATCAGATAAAGGGTTAGTATCCTAAATATATAAAGTACTTGTAAAACTCACCACCCTAAACCACACATATTATCAAACTAAAATTGGGTAAAAGACATGAACAGACAGTTCCTCAAAGAAGGTGTATAGAAGGCTAACAGACATATCAAAAAAATGTTCAACAGCACTACTTTCTTGCAAATGCAAATCAAAACTTCAATGAAATGCCACTTCACAGCTGTCAAAATGGCTAATTATCAAAAACTCAATCCCTGGGTAAATTCCTAGCAGTGCTATTGCTGGANGGGGATGAGCACTGGGTGTTATATGGAAACCAACTTGACAATAAACTATTTGTAAAAAAAAAAAACTCAAGAAACAACAAGTGTAGGTGAAGATGTGAAGAGAAAGCATGCTCTTGAACTGTTTGTGGAATGCCAACAGGTGCATCCACTGTGGAAAACAGTATGGAGTTTCTTCATGAAAGTAAAAATAGAATTACCCTATGATCTAGTAATTCCACTACTAGGTATTTACCCAAATAATACAACAACTCTAATTTGAAGTGATATGTGCATCCCTATGTTTATTGCAGCATTATTTACAATAGCCAAATTATGGAAGCAGCCCAAATATCCATGTATAGATAAATGGATAAAGAATAAGTGGCATATATATACTATATATAATATTCCATATACAATGGAATTTTATTCAGCCATAAGAAAGAGTGAAATTTTGCCATTTGCAACAACATGTATGGAGCTAGAGAGTATAATGCTAAGTGAAATATGCCAGAGAATAATAAATACTATATGATTTCACTCATATGTTGGATTTAAGAAACAAAACAAATGAGCAAACGAAAAAAGAAATAGAGAAATCAATAAATAAATTCTTAACTGAAGAGAACAAACTGATGGTTACCAGAGGGAGGGAAATGGGGGGATGGGTGAAATAGGTGAGGGGGATTAAAAGTATCCTTATTTTGATAAGTACTGTGTGATGTATGGAATTCTTTTTTTAAATGTTTTATTTATTTCTGAGAGAGAGAGAGAGAGACAGCGTGAGCAGGGGAGGGCCAGAGAGAGAGGGAGACAAAGAATCTGAAACAGACTCCAGGCTCTGAGCTAGCTGTCAGCACAGAGCCCGGCACAGGGCTCGAACCCACAAAACGCGAGATCATGACCTGAGCCAAAGTTGGATGCTTAAAAGACTGAGCCACCCAGGCGCCCCAATGTATGGAATTCTTGAATCACTATATTGTATACTTGAAACAAATATAACACTGTATTCTAACTACTGGAATAAAAATAAAAAATTAAAATCAATATGTATACATAAATAGATTATTATAATATAACAATAAAAGAGGTTTAATAAACTTATGGACAGAATGCCATTGGATCTAAAAGAAGGAAGCAATAAATTTTGGATGGACCAGAGATGCTTTAATGCACAGAGTGATATTTTATTCATCTTTCAACAAAGATTTATGGCGCTCCTACCATATGCCTAGGCAGCATTGATTGCCAGTAACACAGCAGCAACTGTGACTGAGGCTCAACATGAGAAATAGCTGAATACTAGAAAATAAGATTTTGCTTCCAGAACAGATGAAAGTGAGATATAATCCAGGGCTCAGTTTATTGCCAATGCAAGCAGAGGCTCTTTCCCATACACTTGTAAAGTCCAACAAAAAGGACATTTGGCAGCCCCTTGGAAAGAGACAAGCATTGGAGAAAGAAAACAAATTTCAAATAAGGTCAAATAGACTAAGTAATCTAACATTGCTTCAGTGCCTGAAACGGAAAGGTGAGCCTGAAAGTACACTCTGTTCTAATGGTCAGGTCATTTTGGAGCCAGCTTCTCAGATCCCAACGCACAGAAAACTGAACTTGTGGAGTACATTTGGAACACAGCTAAAAACAAAGGGTACAACAGCATATTTCAAAATGGTGTGGTAAAGGGCACAAATATAAATCCTCCAGCTACCCTTGAATGACCTCATTTGCTTTCAAAATCTTTAATATCTGGGAACAGTTGCTCTATAGCACAACCACTAGCATAAGTCACAATAGCAAAGGCAGGCATTAACTTGATGATGTTGCTTCTCACATGGGCAATTCTACATAGCATGCTGTAAATTAAGGAACTCCATAGATTTAAAATAGAACAAGAAAGGTAGTCTATAAAGTACTTTGCTTCAAAGTTTAAAATATTACAGTTAATATAATTAATAGTATAAATCCAAGAATAATTATTTTATTAGTTCTTTGAACTTTATTTAATTAGGTTCTTGATGTCACTGGGCAGCACCAGTTAAGAGAGCTAGTAATAAATATGTAGAAGTTACAAAGGACATACATAAAACTTAGTGAAAGTGCTTAAACTATCTCTAATAGACTATTATCACAATCTAATATGTTACATACACTTCTGATATTGCACAGCTATTATGCCCAAAGAAGTGCATATACAAAACCAATGGGCCTGGACCTTAGTTATTCACTTGAGTGCATGGCCATGGGCCGAATTTAAAGCAAGACTCAGGCAGAACTAGCACCTTCATTAACAATGACACACTTAAAATAAGGTGAAATATGAAGTACAGACCTGCTATGAGCCTTATTTCAATGCCTGCATGAAGAAAACAAAATTAACCATGTGTTCCAGGTTAATGCATAATTAGTTTCCAAAGAGCTCAAATTTAGTGCATCAAGCATTTATACATTTTAATACAAATTTTTACTGCATTTATTTTTTAAGTTTTAATTAAACTCCAATTAACAAACTGTAATATTAGTATCATATATGTAATATAAGGACTCAAAACTTCCATATAACACCCACTGCACATCNGCACATCAGAACAAATGAATTCATTAATTCTCACCTATTTAACCCATCTCCCCTTCTACCTCTCCTCTGCTAATCATCCGTTTGTTCTCTACAGTTAAGAGTCTGTTTCTTGTTTTGCCTCTCTTCCTCTTTTATTTCCTTTGCTCACTTGTTTTATTTCCTAAATTCCACATATGAGTAAAATAATATGATATTTGTCTGTCTCTGAATAACTTATTTCGCTTAGCACAAATACTCTATAACTCCATCCATAAACTCCATCCCCTTGCAAATGACAATATGTCATTCTTTTTTATGGCTAAATTATATATATACATATATATATATATGCATATATATCACATCTCTTTTATTCCTTCATCAGTCATTGGGCACTTGAGCTGTTTGCACAATTGGGCTATTGTAGATAATGTTGCTATACATCAGGGTACACATATATCTTCGAATTAGAATTTTCACATTCTTTGGGTAAACACCTAGTAGTGCAATTGCTAGATTGAAGGGTAGTCCTATTTTTAAATTTTGAGGAACCTCCATACTGTTTTCCACTGTGGTTTCACCAGTTTGCATTCCCAACAACACTACAAGAGGGTTCCCCTTTATCCATATTCTTGCCAACACCTGTTGTTTCCTGTATTGTTGATTTTAGCCATTCTGCCAGACGTGAGGTGGTATCTCATTTTTTATTTGTATTTACCTTATGATCAGTGATGTTCAACATCTTTTCATGTGTCTATCAGTCATCTGTATGTCTTCTTTAGAAAAATGTCTTTTTATGTCTTCTGCTCATTTTTAAAATCTTTTAATGTTTTATTTATTTCTTGAGAGAAAAACAGCATGAGCAGGGGAGGGTCAGAGAGAGAGGGAGACACAGAATCTGAAACAGGCTCCAGGCTCTGAGCTAGCTGTCAGCACAGAGCCCGACGCGGGGCTCAAACCTACGAACCGCGAGATCATGACCTTAGCCGAAGTCGGACACTCAACCGACTGAGCCACCCAGGCGCCCCTCTTCTGCCCATTTTTAATTGGATTATTCGTTTTGGGGTGTTGAGTTTTATAAATTCTTTACATATTTTGCATTCTAACCCTTTATCAGATATGTCATTTGCAAATATTTTCTCCCATTCTGTAGGTTGCCTTTTAGTGTTGTTTATTGTTTCCTTCAGTGTGCAGAAACTTTTTATTTTGATGAATTCCCAGTTATTTTTGCTTTTGTTTCCCTTGCCTCAGGAGACATGTCTAGAGAGAGGTTGCTACAGCTGATGTCTTAGGGGTTACTGCCTCTAGGATTTTTATAGTTTTAAGTCCCACTTTTAGGTCTTTAATCCATTTTGAATTTATTTTTGTGTATAGTGTAAGAAGGTATTGCAGTTTTATTCTTTTGTATGCTGCTTTCCAGTTTTCCCAATATCCTTTGTTGAAGAGACTGTCTTTTACCCATTTGGTGTTCTTTTCTGCTTTGTCAAAGATTAAGTGAGCATATAGCTGTGTATTCTTTCTGGGTTTTCTATTCTATCGATCTATATGTCTATCTTTGTGCCAGTGCCATACAGTTTTGATCACTTTAACTTTGTTATTATTGCCTTTAGTATGGAACTGTGATGCCTACAGCTTTGCTTTAATTTTTTCAAGTTTTCTTTGGCTATTCAGGGTCTTTTGTGGTTCCATACAAATTTTGGGATTGTTTTTTTCTAGCTTTGTGAAAAATATACTGGTATTTTGATAGGGATGGCATTAAATGTGTAGATGGCTTTAGGTTTATAGACATTTTAACAATATTTGTTCTTGCATTCTATCCTTAAATATAATTTCAAAGGTGAAACTAAAATCAAATATTTGCATTTTCTGAAACATTCCATTAGGTCAATTAATAGGTGCCTTTGAACACAAAATGTAATCAGCATATATAGAAATTACCTAATTTCTTTTAGATCGGTGTTTCTCAAACTGTGATTTATGACCATTTAGGAAGTTGTGAAATTAGTTTATTTGANTTACTAGCAGTTTCATATTTATCTGTATTTTCAGTTTATATGCATTAATGTACATATATATGTATATATTCATTTTATACATAAATATGCATATATTAGATTTATGCATCCATATATTCAATTTACTTCATACACACACAAACACACATAACATCTGAGTGTATCTCATTGGTCCTTAATAATTATTGTTGTTGGGAAAATTTGGTTTCTCTCTCTCTCTCACAGGCACACACACACACACATGCACGCACTCATGCACACACACACACTCATACACATGTATGAATGTACCGAACAGTGATGTACATTTTCAGAAAATTTTCTAAAATATTGCTTTATACACCCTTTCTTTAATGCATCAGAGATTACAATGGCCCCTATTTTTTTCCTCACGTCTAAATCCTCTGGGTAGCATCCAATACCCACTTCTATTTGATCCCTCTTCACCAAAGTCACCTCCGTCTCTTTGGAGACTGACTGGGTGCCTTAATCTTGGTCTTCACACCATACCCCACTACACATAAACCAAAATCATTTCTGTCATTAAAGCCATCATTGACCATGCATTTGTAACTTTGACACTCACATTTCTCCCCTCTCTTTCTGATTTGATCATGATAGCTATCTTTTATCCTAGGTGGCTTAATACTTCATAAACGGCAAGGATCTCAACATTGGAAGTGACCTGAAAGGCTATTTGGTTTAACTCACTACTAAAGGCGAGGTAGTCCAGAAAAACCTGCATCCAAATCACTTGGTAAGTGTATTTCACATGCAAATTCCTGGATCTTAAGGCCTTGATCAGAATTTCTGGGATGGGATCCAGGAACCTGTATGTGCATTGTTCTATGGGAGACTCTTATGACCAATCAAGATTAAAAACTATGGGTCTAATTTGACCTACTACCCAGCCCACGGACTGTTGCTTTCCTTGTTTTCCTAAGAAAATCCCAGGGTCATTGCACCCATTGGTGCTTCCTTCTTCTTTTCTGGCACTGTCCAGCTAAGCAGTAGGAAATTCCCATCTTGCAGATTTGTGGAGACTCAGAGCATAATTTTGCTACCAGATAGGAATAGAACTGAGGAAATTATGACATAGGAGGCTAAATCATTGCATTCCACTAGAATTTCTTGCTTATTTCTCTAGAATGACCAGCGTAATCTCTATCTACTTCTATGTGTCATGAAGTTCAAAATTACCACCTCAGTGATCACCAGACCATGAACCCATAATCCTAGCTGTGTATTTATATCTCAACCGGCTAACTATTCTGAACTTAAGTTTCCTCATATAGAAGACAAGGATACTAATGGTACTGACTTCACAAGGTTGATGTGAAAATTAAATAAGGCAATGAACAGAAAACTGGCTGACATATGGGAGTGGCCCAATAAATGATAGATGTTATTATTCCCATAGTCTCTCTAGTTCCAAATGGCCTTCAACTCTTGTTTTATCACCCAGGCTCAGGCAGACAATTCTAAGGACCTTTGACCTTTTACTGGATTCGATGAATGTTGAATGTATTCAACCTCTGTACAGCCAGTCCTCAGATAGCAACAAAATCTGATGAGGCGTCTGGAGGTAAAACTAGAGAAATAAGCAGAGGCTGATCACCAAGGGCTCTTGGTCTTGGCCTTCCCTGCATGGGAAACCATCAGAAGCAGTGGAGTTCACAGAACAGACTTGAGAGCAATTTTGCAAACTGAAGTTTATACAAGGAGATCTGGGGGAAGCTTTCCAAAGCCCTGTTCAAAGCTATTTCCAGGGACAGGAATGCACTGTGGAATTACATATTGGGTAATCAAATAAGTAGGGGTCTTCAGGAGGACAAGAGGGCCTTAGGGAAGAGTGAGAGGCCAGTGACCAGAACATGAGGTACAGGAGAAAGCCTTTCTCAGAGGCCTAATGGGATACAGTGTTCACTTGCTTTCAGAGTATGTAATATAGAGGGAAATGGCAGTACAGGACACAGGTACCAGGTCAGAGGTAAGTACAGAGACTCAGTCATGAGTGTCACAAAATCCAAAGGCCCTTAATCATCAAAGCCCACGTATCTGGAAGACCCCAGAATAGTGACTTTCAAACACCATAGAAGAAGAGCCTCTGAGGCTTTGGTTGTGGCATGAAACACTCCCTCTATTATACACACATATACAGGGGCACCAGAGTTGCTCAATATTTGCTTCAAATATTGGGGATTTGTATAAGATCTTGTTTGAATAAAAGATGAGTTAACCTGAATTAAAGTGAATATTTTAGAAGGACATTCACCGTGGTACAGCCTGGGGTCCAAAAGGGGAAGAGATTTGCAAAAGGTTCTATGTTGGTAAAAGACAGAACAGGAGATCAGCCTGTCTGACTACAAGTTCAGTGCTCTTAACCCTCCTCAATGGCCTAAGGAAGTATTAATCAATCAACTCTGAACAAGCTATTACCCAAAGTGGGATTAGAATTACTTAGGAGCATTTGTTAGAGATGTATATTCATAGGTGCATCCAAAACCTTCTGAATTGGAACCTGAGGCTGGATCTATATAAGCTTCCCAGGTGATACTGATGCATCACACCCTCAAGTTTGAGAACCATCATATTTAATGTAGAAATCTGGTTCCACATTAACACTAAGGCAACTTCACTTTGTTCAAATCTACTGGCAAGAAATTTACTACTCCCTGAAGTAGCCCACTCTGTCCAGGGACATTGTTGATTAGCTAAAAGTTATTTCTTTTTTTTCAAATAATTTTTTATTTTATACTGAAAGAGAGAGACAGAGACAGAACATGATCAGGTGAGGGGCAGAGAGATGGAGACAGAATCTGAATCATGGCCTCAGGCTCCAATTGTCAGCACAGAGACCAACTTAAGGCTCAAACCCACGATCTATGGTCTCATGACCTGAGCTGAAGTCGGATGCTTAACTGACTGAGCCACCCAGATGCCCCTAAAAGTTATTAATTATAATACGATAAAATATCTTCTTGCTCTGAAGTGGCTAACTGAGTCTATTAGACTCCATCTACTTCTCCCAGTGAGAGTCCATTCAAGGTCAAGTGTCTGTCCTGAATCTTCTTCAGGCAGAATACTCCCATTTCTTCAGCTGTCCATTATGGGACCTTAGCTCCCAGTTTCTCCTCACTACCCTCTGGACACATTTCAATGTATTTGCAACCTCATTAATATTTGAGGGCCCAAGTTTGGCATGTATACTAAGTGAGGGTCTATTCACTAGAGACAGACTCTGAATGTTGTGTGAGACTGAGATGCTTATCACAGAATCCCACTAAAACTAGGTTATACATGCTACCTTACTTCTCTATGGTCAACCATGTACTTACACAGAGATTTAGTGTTTTTTTATTCCCCACTAAATGTCACTTTGCTCCAATATGCACAAATAAATGTACAATTATTTAAAATCCCAACTTACTACCCTATCTAGCTTGATATCATCCATAAATTGGAAGACCAATGCTTTGATCTAAATTACTGATACAAATATAAAGAAAGATACAGCTACTCTTATAGAGAGTTCCACATCAATTAGCCCCCATGAAAATCAATTGCTTAGTTTCTAACTCACCCAACAGTCCACAAAGATGTCACAACTTTGAATAACTAGATTTCTATAAGGTGTTGGTCAACATCTGCCTCCATGCTGTCAGTCTAGTAATCCTGTAAAGGAAAAAAATAACACTAATATTGTCTCTTTTTTATAATTATCACAGTAAATGTTATTTGCATTATTGAGATAGATTTCTGAAAATGGAAAATCTTTTTCTGAATTGCAGCTTTTACACAGTAAAATATTATGTTTTATTTTTCTTAAATATTTATGTTGAAGATGTATATAGTTCTGCAAGCTGCCACACATGCATCAATTAATGTAACCATCACCACAATCAGAATAAACCATAGTTTTGATGACCCCAAATTTTGCCTTTAAACTGACCAAAATAGTTACAGTCTTCTCAACCACAAACTCCTGGGAACCACTGATCTGTTCTCGGTTCCTATACTTTTTCTTTTACTAAAATGTAATGTAAATAGAGTAATATAGTAAGTAGCCTTTTTTATTCAAGTATAATTAACATGCAGTGTTATGTTAGTTTCAGGTGTATGATATAATGATTCAACGAATACAGTATTCATTGCGCATCACAATAAGTTTACACAATTCATCTTCTTCACCTATTTCACTCATCCATCCACCCACCGCCTAGCCTTTTGTCTCTGGCTTCTATTACTAAGTATAATGATCTTGCAAATCATCCATATAGTCACAGATATTGGTAGGAGTTTTTTTATTTTTTTTGTTTTGTTTGTTTTTGTATTCCTGGGTAGTATACCATGGTAGAGATGTATCAGAGTTTGTTTATACCTTCACCTGTTGATGGACATTTGGGTCACTCCAGTTTTTGGTGATTTTGAATAGAGCTATTATAAACATTCACGCACAGATTTTGGAGTAAGCATAAGTTTTTAATTCTCTAGGTTAAATACCTATAAGTGGGCCATAAGATAGGTGTATTTTTACATTTTTATTAAACTGTCAAACTGTCCTACAAAGTGGCTGTACCATTTTATACTCTTTCTACATCGTTTGAGTTTGGTGAATCAGTTTTGGGCTTGTCTTATTCCCTCTGCGGGTTAGAATCCAGTTACATCATCTTTATATGTCTCACAGTGTCTAGGTGAAGACCAAATATAAAGCAAGTGATTGTTTGGTATCACTTATGTCTATGTAGGGTTTTTTCCCCACCTTTCACGCATACTGTTTTATTTTTTTCTTGACTATCATGCATTTTATTCATATTTGCAAAATTGATTAAAACAATATTATTTTTAGGCACTTACAAAGTTTATGAAAAACAGATTGTAAATGAAATACAGTAGAAATGGAAAAGTATAGCAGTTTTGATGGTTTTTCACAGTGATACACAGTTAAGGAAAGCACATATTCACATTTGACCTAATCATCCAAGGATGGCCAAATCCACCTCTTTACATTTTACAACCACACATACAGATATCCCCGTATGTAAATATTTACATGTATTTGCACATACTTATTTGTTGTTTTCCTATATATTAACAGAACAGTAATTCGACTGTATCTTTTTCATTAAAGGATGTGTGGATTTAATCCCCTTAAGGCTGCCAGTGTTCCCAAGCTATCTGAGAGGAGTTTGCTCTTCCTAGAAGCTCTAGAGCAAGCATGCCATCCTTCATAAACACATAGAACTATTTTATTCTCTTAAACAAAGGAAAAGGTGAAAGCACACTTTCAAATAAGAACCTTGATAGACATAAAAATATTTACACTCACATTAGTGGTTT